>NC_065877.1:21196526-21499556 GCF_933775445.1 Argentina anserina
TGGTGTAGATTAATCCCGAGGAGTTTCTTTCATATAGTCGCTTCATAATGCGATAGTTTTATATTAAACACCTAGTATAAATGTTATGATACATTTGTGAACACTTCGGCGATCGACAACTTCGGTTCTAAATACGGTTGATCGATACCAGCAGATGTGATCGGTATATATATTTAGGGACCTCGTAAAAAATTTCGTCCGTTTTGGACATGGTTTGACCGTTCGTACTTACGGTCAACAAAAAAGAGGCGTTTTGACATATTGAAACTCCATTGACTGGGACTTTACCAAATAGGTTTCCTCAATGTGACCACGAATGATAGGTAATAAAAATTATGTGATTTTCATATATGCAAACGGCTTTCGGCGTTCGTATCTTTGTAATGGGTCCTCCCTTATGGTATATTAGAGGTGTTTTCGGTTTATAGAAAATTCCTACTATCAAACGAGATCTGAATTGGATGAAATTTGTACATGGTCACTAAATATAAGTACCGATCACATCGGCTAGTGTTGATTAATCCTGAGAAGTTTCATTCATATAATCACTTCATAATGCGATAGTTTTATTTTAAAACCTAGTATAAATGTTATGATACATTAGTGGACACTTAGGCGATCGACAACTACGGTTCTAAATACGGTCGATTGACACCAGCGGATGTGATCAGTATATATATTTAGGGACCCCGTAAATATTTTGTCCGTTTTGGACATATTTTGACCTCCGTACCTACGGTCAACAAAAAAAAAGGTATTTTGACATATTAAAACCCCATTAACCGGGAATTTACCAAATGAGTTTCCTCGGTGCTACCGCGCACGATCAGTGAAAACAATTAGATGATTTCATATATGCAAACGGTTTTTGACGCTCGCATCCTAGTAATGGGTCATCCCTTACGGCATATTAGTGGTGTTTTTCGGTTTACCGGAAATTCTTACAGTCATACGAGGTCTAAATTAGATGAAGTTTTAACATGGTCTCTAAATATTAGTACCGATAACATGAGATAGTGCCGATTAATCCAGAGAAGTTTACTTCATATAGTTGCTTAATAATGTTATAATTTTATTTTAAATCTAGTATAAAGTTATAATATAAAAAAATATAAAATTTTAAATCTAGTATTATTAACATACATAATATTTTATATATATTTTTTACAAAGAGGACATATAATTGATATATGTATAATATATTATACGCATATATAATATTTTATTTCTTGGCGGGTTTTTACGAGCCGGGCCTTACGGGCTTTTCACGGGCCGGGTTTCACCCCTCTAAACTAAGCCTGATCCTCTACCAACTGAAGCACGATTTGGTGGGTTTTCTCGCGGGCCGGGCCGGGTAAAAGCCTATCAAGCTTGCGGGGCTCTGTGAGCTTTTCGGATCCACGGGCTAAATGATGAGGCATACACACGCCCACACCCTCACCTTGCGGCCAAAGGTCCAATCGTCCAAAGGCAATTTCCAGATTATCCACCCATGAGAGATGGTTAGTAGTGGGGATATCAAACTTATATTAGGGTTCCAGCTAGTGGCGGAACCAAGAATAAAAAATGGGCTAGGCTGGTTTTAGACATTAAAATATCTATAGAATTTGTAAATAATATATTTTAATTAAAAAAATAGTGAGAAAAATGGGGAGAGAGTAGAAATAAATATAGATTTATTAATAAAAAATAGTAGACAAAGTTGTAAAGTATAAGAATAGAGAAAAAAATAGAAAAAGAAAAGAATTGGGAAGGAGAAATAAGCATGAATGATAAAAAAAACACAAAAAAAAGAGGTGGGAATTGAACCTAAGACCAGCTCTACCCAAGTGTAATTGCACTTGGCCTTTAGCCAAGTCCACCAACTCAATCTTCAGTATTATACTATTATTAACACATATACTAGGTAATATTTGAAAGCCGATTTTTTGGCTGGCCTATAGCCCTACCAGTCTGCCAAGTGGTTCCGCCCCTGGTTCCAACATTAATCCGCCGTTACCAACTATATTAAATTCTCATTCCCGTACTATTAATTTATTTTGTGCGAATTTCAAATTGTTATATATTGAGTAATGTTACATACTTTGATGTCTTTTAAAATGGCATAATCATTGCTTTGTATAAAACATGCAGCAACATTTATATTACTAATTCAAGTTGATGAACTATATGAAGTTTATGATTAAAAAAATCCAAGTACACGTACGTAAAATGCTCCTATAAATCCCATGAAAACGCATAAGGGAATTGCTATCCCCATAACCATTATAACGAAGAGGCATGTAAACAAATTCACATGGAGTTATTGATTAGCATATGATGTTACATACAAAATAAAATGCTAGTTCACATGCTTGGATGTTGTAACATTATGCAAATACAAAAATCAACGGATGCAGTTGTCAACGATTATCACAATCTTCTATCTGCATATCAATAGGTCATCACAAAAATGTGAGATTCATCTAAGCAAGTTAGATTTAACCTTAATCTCTCAAGAGGTCCAACGAATTCCCTATCAAGCTAGTAAACGTACACATTCCAAGCCACAGCTAACATGCAGGCACATAACTAAAGATATATACAGCACAAGTGCCTAACGCGAGTCTCTATTTCATCAGGGATGGGATCTGAGGAGTACGCTAGTGGTTCGAGTTTTTTACTAGGGACAACACCTTATGACTTACTACCTAATTATTTCACATTAAGACTTGCCGACTAGCTAGGTTGCTATTTTGGTTCCGATAGAAACTTTAGTAAAACTATGTACGACTAGTTCCATCTTTTTGTAGTCGAAATTGCCACTTTTCGTTTAAGTAACATTTTTTTATTTTTAATTAGGCGATATATATGTAGAGTAGGTTATAACTATTTCTTGCGCAGAGTAACAACGAGCCTTCGTCTAAGTGAATATACAGCTGTCAGTCGAGCACTACCTGCTAGTCCATGAGTACATAGATTTAAATAAATTCCTGGTAATATTTAGTTATATTTCTAATTGTAATTTAGCATTTAAGGTATTCGTTAAATTCATTAATGTAGACCTGAGTGCTACAAGAATGAACACTAGAACTAGAAAAGGAGTAGTTATACACAACACATTATTATGCACTTACTTCAAGTCTTCCGTTTTACGTGGTCTAAAGTTTTCACATGTCCCTTGCTTATGATAGCTGTAGCATTTTGAGTGGTACACGTCCTTTGACCATCAAAAAAGTGGGAGCTCGTTTGATGCCAAAATATCTCATTGCACCGTAGAGTAAGCAACACGTGGACGGGAGCTTTTGCCGACACTAACTCTTGGAGCCTATTGATTACGAATTTGGGGGACAAATTTGTCATGCAACTTAATGTCTTAATTAAATTTCAAACCGTTCAAATCGCCCATTCGTTCTTCCATTTGACTTTTGCTACACACTGTAACGTTAATATTAACATATAGAAAATAAAAAGGATTAAGGAACCGACAGAAGCAAAATGATGAAAGTTTGTTCCATCGGAAAAAAATATGATAAGTTTGTATACACGTGTTGGATTTCCATTCCATCTTCGTCTAGAGAGATTCTTGGGACATTTGGGACTTTAGAAAAGGTCGAAAAACATGAACTATTGCAAAACATGATCAGTATCTGTTTTAGCGTAGAGAAACACATTTCACTGTTAAGACTTGGAGTCTTGCCCAACAAAAAAAACTGTTAAGATTTGGAGTTAACTGCCAAGTATAAAAAAAAAATCATTGTCAAGGTTATGATCTCCACATGCTTTGGATTGAAGCAAATACAATAAAATGGTTAATCTGAACTCTATATTATGGCCGAAATCGTTTCAGCTAATTACTACGAAAGTTTAAGTAAATTGTTTGAGACCCTTCTTTTCTTCAAACGGAATGAGTATAAATAAAGTCAAACTGATGCCCTATTCCAACTAATATACTCGACTTGCAAAGATAGATTAGCATCTTTAATCAAGCGACGAATAAATTTTTTAAATATAAATTTACAAACAAGATCCCAAGAAAATTGGCTGAACAAACAGAACAATTGGAGAATTTACAAAATAATATATAAAATATAAGGTTGCTGAAAAATGATAAAAGTAACCATTCATATGGTCGTGATTTGTGACTTGGTGAGTTTTGTCTAGTATCATTGAAAGCTTCAACACTGCCCTGCAAGTCATGCACAATGTATATGGAAACAAATTTGTTGCACACCCTTATCATGCCCACCACCCTAAATAAATGTCAAGTGTCTTTTATAACTATAGTGATAAATTTGTTGAGAAAAATGACATTTGACATTTACTTAGAATGGTGGGTATGAGGTAGACATAATAAATGTGCGATAAATTTGCTTCTCAATATATATATATATATATAGTTCGTGCATATATTGGAGCTAGTGTGCTACAATTATTCACACTAAGCCTTTGTCTGCGCTCTGCAGATTGCACCCCCAAGAGCTAATTAAAGTCGAATTATTATTCATTAAATTCACAAATCACAAACAATACTACTAATTTTTTGATTATTTACATAGATGATGGATCATCAATGTAACTTTGTATAACAAGGTTTCATGGGACTCCTAATTAGAAGTCTACAAGAATGTGTGCTGACATTGTATGCGGAACTATTCAAAAATCATAATATTTGAATAATTGTTATTCACTTACTCTCGAGCTCTTGCATGACCAGTGCCCAGAAAGATTCCTAAGACGTTGCATATTACCATTTTTTTTCCATTAATTAGATACTATGTTAATCTATTTCTTTGTGGATAAGGTCGTTTTAAGCTTCCACATAAACGAGACTTTACGTACAATAGAAGTAAAAAAAACATCCTGATATAGTCTTTTATATATAAAGTAGAGAGATGAATAAAGAATCACAAACCTTTGAGGCCTCGCAGTGTCGGTGAAGCACTTATTATAGAGCTTTATAACGGACAAACCGGTGGGTAGCTCTACCAATTGATCTGCCATAGTCCCAAACAAGTCCTCTCTCTCTCTCTCTCTCTCTCAAACACTTCAAATATCTTACTTCCCTCACAAATAGAATCGATCATCTGCAGGAGAGTAATTAGCAGATAATATACAGGAAGATCGAGAGATATTGAAGCTAGGTGGTAGTGGTGCATCTATCCATGAGCATATGAAATAATATTGCAGGTCTGGCCGGGTTAAGGAGCATAACAATTAGAGTGAGTAGAGGGTTCAAGAATAAGAGAAAGAAAAGCAGAAAGAAAGTGAAGGTTATACAAGAGAGATTGATGGAGTTCTGGCACAAGATGATCTTCCCTGTCCGCCGTGCTTGGCTCGCTGTCTCTACTCGTGTTAAGGCTCGCAAAAATGGTCAGTCTTCCATCTTCATCGTATGATTCATATCCATAGTTCCATATATACACCATCTTCTTTATAAGCTTATAACTATATTAGTACAGGTGCCATGTTTCTGTATCATCTCTCAATACTCAATAGTTCCTGATAGGATGGAATAATCATCATCCTCTCTATATATCTACATGAATGATTTTCACTTTTTTCAGTAGCAAAAACTGAAAGTGAATGATTAATAATTGTCAAAAACTAGTACATAGTTAAGCTATATGTTCTTCCCATTTTGTTTTAATTTGTTTTATTCTCTGTCCTTTCACAATTTTGTTACATATTTTCTTGGTTTCTTTCTTTTCGTGAAGTTCATAATTAACAAGCATGCTATCATCATTATATGATTTATTTCATCTTCGTCAACTGATTTCTTTTATTGTATGAATCAGAGTCTTTGTTGTCAGCACCTCCTCTACTCATGGAGGTGTGGCCCCTTCTCTATCATCAATTTTTTTGAATTATTTTGTAGGATGAAAGTTTTCTCTGCTGAATATATATTTAATTTCCTCTGAAAAATTTAGTTGGTGTTATTCCATCCCCTCTATTTTTCCTACAAGAAGCAAGTGTCTACAGAGTGTTTAAAATAAATAAAAATCCATAAGAGGCAAATTAGTCGTTACTGAGAAAGAAAATTAATAAATTCTCTATCTTAGCTTGAGGTTAGGATAAATTAAATATCAGCTTTACCCTACTAACTACCATATTATAACTGAAAATTTTAAATCTTAAAAAAAAAACCGAACAATTTATGTTTCATGATCAGTCTCTTTCAGTCTTTATGTGGGTGTATTTACCTGATTATCTTAGCCAATGACTGTCAAACTCAGTAATCAATTAGACGAATCTACATTCAACAACAATTAATTTGATTACTCTACATGAGGAGGTGTCTAGTGCTTTGATTAAACTAAAATGACATTGGTGGGTTGTTTAAGATTTAAACAAGGAGTGGTATTGAGAGCTTAGTGGTAATCCATTTATATTTAGCCAAAGAAAAGTTGTAGTCTTGTGAGCTGCTGCCTTTTCCATTCAAGTCCACATCTGTTAAGGAGGCCATGACACCTTCCCCACTCCCCCAAATGTTGCTTACCTAATATTCACAGTTTTATGGTGACCTTCTTTAAGGGTAAAGTTGGGGTCATCAAGTTTTGTTGCTATGTGTCTGTGGGCAACTGTAGTGAATTCTAGATTTCTAGATGCAGACTCATCCTCAACTAGCTACCTTCTTTATATATTAATACTCAAATTTTCTATTTCAGAAAGCGAAACTTCAAAGCGTTTTAGCCGTTGATCAGCATGGGACCTTTGGCGCGATCCACATCAATCAACGACTTTTAGTAGCATAGTCACCCATTAGCATTTCTTAGGACCCTAATAATCATACTTTATGCCTCTAGTATTGCTTCTCTTAGAAGATTAGTTAATAAGTTCCATCATCACTACAGTACTTTCCACAATCTAACCAAGTGTTTCATTTGGTTTTGATTTCTTCCATATATGCCACTAATCAGTTGAGTACTACAAGAGTATAAGACACAAGAAAGTGTTGGATCGTACGGAACATCCAAATTCGAGTAACTCCTGCCATTCAAAGTGACAGGCTGCTACTTTAGGGACCATCCCAACCTTCCCGTGTCTAATTTCCAACTCAAATATTTCGAATTTAGCCGAAAGCTGAGTCCTAGAGATATTAAGAACTATAGCTTTATTGATGCAACTTCAAAGTCTCAATAAGAAGTGGTCTGGTCTAGAGTTGATATCGTGTTGTTTAAGCAACTAAAATCTTCATCACCAGCCACAAAAGCATCTATGATGTGTTGATGACATAAATCCGAACTATCTGTTTTGGCATCAGATGATTATTTTTCATTCATTTAGTGAATAAACTTGAAGTTGCTGTCTTGCTGATATGGAATCTGATGTTACCTTATGCATAATAGGAAAGCGATTACTTACGAGTGTTTCGTGGATGGTGTTTTTGAACAGGTGCTGGGTTGTTGAAGCTTCACGACGATGTGCAAACTTGTGGCTATCAAGATGTGCAAGTGATGTGGCAGATGTTGAGCAGAGAGGCTGAGATGATAAATCACCACCATGCAAAACGTAAACAGCGACAGTTTTGGAGAGTGTTTAACAGCCATAGTAAAGCCTCCTCCTTCTCTGCAAGTCGGGCATGAATATGATGAGCTTCATCGTCGAAAGCCAGTTAGAGAGACTATAAATTATAAGAATAATAATGCTTTAAGCTGCTGGCCGAATTGGCATCATAGTTTTACAGTCGAATTGCCAAGATTGCAACAACGGCATGTATATAACTGTTGGAAGGTGTCAAAAACAGTGCAAGATGAAGTGTAGAGTATGTGCCTAGGTTTTACCTGACATGGTCATTTGTAAATATAATAATAGTTCGCTAAAACCAGAAAACACAGCAGAGTTCGACAGAGGCCTTCATCGCAGAGAGCTCATTTTTCATGTTTATTGTACTTGTTCTACGAGCATGCAATATAAGTCCATGGCTCTAAACTCTAAAGTTCTTGATCGAATTCAACTCTTTCGCTGATGCTACATGATTAAATTTAAAACATTCGCTGACCCTGGAACCCAATACAGTTTCGGTGAACATGACAATTGCGCATAAAGTGACATGCATGCTCGGATTGCTAGATTGTATCTGCATTTCTAGACATGATATGGTTTCAGAACTTTCTAATCACCAAGCGAATGAAGCGATCATTCAGAATCCATGTCTGCCACTGAAATTGCTTGTTGTTTCTTCCTTACTTTCTACTGAGAGCTGTGATTCTCTCACAAACTAGAGCTTTCAATTTTAGATTTATCACACCGCCCCCCTAAGATAATTTTCCTATGATCCCATCTGTAAATGCCACAGCCATCAAGGATCGCTTGCCATGATACCAAAAATAAACCAATTCAGGTCTGCAGTGCATTGATGTTACTGAGCGAGTAGCTATTGTGTCAAAACGTTGCTTCCCTATTTTGGGTCATCTTTGAGCGAGTAGCTATTCTGAAAATAGGGCATACTGATAATTGATGATCTCCACTCATGGCTATAGTTCAGAATAGCTACTCGCTCAAAGATCTCAATCGTGTTAAAACGTTGCTTCCCTATTTTGTGTTGATCTTTTTTGAATATATATAGGGCTGGACGGGTGTTCTCTTAAACTTCAATCCTTTATCTATCAATGCATTGGGAAAGACTATCAAACAGAAGCTTTTATACTGATTGCCCCATCTTATTTTATCATTTTTCCTAAAGGTTGAAGCAAATTAAGAGAATTTCATACTATTTTGGGGGATAAGTATTCCCAAAGAAAAATAAAAATAATCAAACCATGAATAACACAGCAGAGGCAAGATCCTTTATCCAATAAAAAAGCTGTCAAGAACCATATTTCCGAATCAAAAAACTTCTCAACTATGGTTGCTATGCTAATTATTACTAATCCAAAGACAAGCAAGAGATTTACAAGTCATCTTATCAACACGAAAGAATAAAATTGTTTGAAGAAGCTTATGGAAGAGAAAAAAGGACTCAAAGGAGCTTGGGTGCTATGCTAATTATTACTAATCCAAAAACAAGCAAGAGATAATCAACACGAAATAATAAAATTGTTTGAAGAAGCTTATGGAAGAGAAAGGAGCACGGGGATAAGGGGCCAAAAGGCCTTTTTTTTTTATCTTCATTTCTTCAGTAGCAAGTCCACTATACATTCACAAGATATCAACTAACCTTCCTTTAACTGCCTTCTTCATGTTCCTACACCAATGAATATCCATTGAAGTGGATATAGACAATGATGCTGATGAATGATGATGAATCTGCACTCCAACGAAAACAACTGCCACATCTAATATCCAGAAACTGCCTGATATGGATTTATGATCATCCGTTCACCTGATAAAGAAATGAAACAAGAATTAAAACAGACACAAACATGTATTATGAAGACAATTACAACCTGGCGTGGCAAGCCAAAATCCAAGTTCATATTGATACTACAGATTGAAGTGAAGAAAGCTGAATCGTATTCATACAACATAGCAACGATAGCACGAGTTTGATGCAAGGCATGACTACCGCGGAAACAACAAGCTAACAACTACAGTGGACAATCAATGAGCCCCAGTATCTGTTCCCTCAAATGCAAGTTAAGACCAACAGTCTCCGAAACTTTCTAATATTCAGAACTCCTCCTATAGTCCGTATATATGTTTTCTTTTTAAAAGAGTGTCCCATAGTCCATAATTAGATATGTAACAATTTTGAAACTTGAGCAAACTGTCACTCCTCATCCATTTTATATTTTACCATGTTGACCTGCCAATGAAAAATGGATGTATCGATCTGTTGCAGCTTTATTACTGTACTCAAGTAAACTACCAGTAAGAGTATACATAAAAAGGCTGTACTGAAGTAAACTACTAGTACAGGAATAATCAAAAGGTTGACCATTAAACCACCATGCAGTACCTGATCTGGGTCAAGTTTTCCACTACAGTAACTTGAAGGAACAGCAGACAGCTCCTGCCTTCCTCTCCATTCTTCACCGGGTTTCAAAGTAATAGGCGTCTCCACACAAGCAGCCTGGACACAGAGCATATGCTTGTATTCATCATCTCCAAAATCAGGAATCGCCTTTGCTTTCTTATCCCATGGATTCCAAACAACTGCAAAAGAAAATGATAAACACTAAGGACACAACGTTTAGTATGTACATCAAGTGTAATCTTCAATGCAACGTGCAGACTTGCAGAGCCTTCTGCATTTGCTCAACTGATGGGTATGTAGCATCCATTCAACATATTATAAAAGATAGGTAGTATTTTACCAAATATTCTAATTAATACAGTAGTATACTAAGAAGCGAGACAAGTAAAATAAAAAGAATAAGACAAACAACAACAAATAATTATCATACCCGCAGATTTCTGTTCTGTTAATTTGAAAATATGCTCAAAACAGCTTGTCTTATAAGAAAATTTCAAAGATGCGACAAGCAAGAACTTCCATGTTATCATTGTTATGTAAGCGGTCATCAGTTGACAACCCTTTTTTTTTTCTCCTCCCTGAAGTTCCTCATTACCATAACATTAGTTGCTAACGAAAACTAGTGATGTGTAAACTAACCAGCATCTGGAAGTCCATCCTTTCGCAAGACAAATGTTCTCTTTCTTTCATGGTCCAGAATAGCAATTTTTGTAGGTGTGCCAAGATAAACTTTGTCCACCTTGACAATATTACAAGCCAATATGCAGACATATTAAACCAAAAGAAAGGAAACTGTGAAAATCCAAAGCATCTAATGCAGACAAACACTAACTTCTGATTCAAATGTTATGGCATCCCCTTGTTCAGTAAACCGCTCTCTATCCTTCAAGTTATCTAGATAATCCAGTGTCTCTAGTCCTTCTACTCGCACTTCACTAAACAGAAGCAGCGCGCATGACAGTTAATAATCAGTAGTTCGTACACGTTAAACACAAAAGAACAGCTGTCAAGAGTTATCTGCTTGGTGAAACAGCTAAGACATGCTTACATTATAAGGTTTATAATATTCTATACTGAAGAAGCAAACATGCCATGAAATTGTGATCCACAGCATATACAATTAGGTATGACATTTTTCTGAGGTTTTGCAACCAAGTTTTTTCAACCATCAAATTCACTACTAAGAAAGAAAGGGGGACATATAATTTTGTCAGAAGATAAATTCAGCACCCATGACATAGCAGCAACTATCGCCATGCAGAACACTCGACCCCCAAAAACTAACCCAGTAAGAAATGGACCTCCTATATATTTCCTATCACCATTTTCCAACCAATTCTCAACAGGGTTGGTTGATGCTTGATGCCATTTTTTTCTCTATTGAAGACATCAATTACGGGGTCTACCATGCGTACTCACATTTTAATAATCCTATCTGAAGCTTTTTATTTCTACAAATTTTATTTAGTTTGATTCACCACAGGAAAATTATCTTAGAATATTAGTATAATATGCACTATGCATAACAAAACTATGTAAAGGTTGTCACTGTAGCATTACGGTACCAAATCATTATCTATTCTATTTACATATAACATATAACTGAGAGGGTGAAAGAAACATATGGAAATATATAAATGATGTGACGCAGCACAGTAGCTGCTTAGGAGCCAGGATCACAAACTCTAAGAAATATAGGTTAAAGTGTTAAACACACACTGATTTTAGGCTCCACTCCCAGGCTTCACACCCTAGTCTAGGCTTCACACCCAAGACACTATAATTCGGGAATCTCTCCCAGGTTTCTCACCTTAATCCTATCACAGGATAATTCAGAAAACACTCTGATATTTTTATTCAACATCACATATCTCAGCCTATTGGCTTTTTACAGTTATTTATAGGTTCTATAACTGACACTAACTACTTTTAAAGACTCTTTAGGACTCTTGAAATTCAGAAACTGAAACATAAAGACCTAATAAATAAAAACTTAGACTCCTAAACTGAACAAAAACAAAAAGACTCAAGTAGACTCTTGAAATAACACTAAGCCTAAAGACTCCTAGGATCAAACTTCTTCTAAGCTGCCATTTAATATCCTGAGAGCAATGATCAGCTGCTCTAAATTTCCATCTCTTTCATTCATAAATCATGAAAGGTTTGGCATGATGTCCTCATCATGATGCCTTGAAGTTCTCAGTACAACTGAATTAGAAAGCTGAAATATAGATACAAAATTCAAACAGCTAAAGTTTCATGAGCATACCTTATATCAGTTACAGCCAAATAGGTGTGATAAGCGAATGTGAATGTAAACGACCTTCCATCAGTGTTTGTATTTCGAATGCGGGAATTCAACATTAAATCTCCTCCAGGTCCCAGGGTCACCCTGAGTCGAAATTCATATCTGCCCATAATAATTATGACATCACTTGATATAAGCAAAAGGAACCGATCACCACACAGTCTCTCACATATATATATGTAGTGTGTATGAATGATTGTATTGGAGAGAAGGATGGAATTTGTTTGTTCCAGACAGCTTGCAAGCAATTACACAGGACCACTAGAAAATCCAATTCCTTTACCTGTGAGGCCATAATTTTGAATCCTCTTCAGAGGTCTTCAGGATCAGATCAATGCAAGCTTTGTTGCCACTATTTGTTGGATGAGGCGGTGGATCTTGATCAATACTCCAAAACCTATTCCTAGCGAATCCATGTTGTTCAAGAGAACCAAGATTTCCAAACTGCATATGCCGACTAATTATATCAGAAAATAAATGAAAAACCTATATAACCAAAGGAGAATGGAAGAGATGATAGAAGATGCAAAACTCATACTTGTGGAAAACAGATCGGAATTCCACCACGGATAGCCTTAGGAGACTTAAATGTAGCCTGCAAGGTGCATTATAAATTTAGAGAAGGGAACGTTTAACCATTATTTATGCAAAAGCTAATTGTACAAAGAGTTAGAGAATAAATTATAGAAGATCAATCTCTGTCATTCATAGATTTCTATACAACTGTTTCTCAATTAAACTTATCCCGGGTATATCATTTCTTTCTCAAGTATAACTGAAAGCTAAGTTGCGCCTGTAGATAAAACCTTTAGCATTGCAAATTCGGCATCATCAATTAAATGACTAACTTGAAGTGACTTCAAGGAAAGTTCCCAATCACATAGAACCTAAGATGAACAGCTGCTATGCAGCATATCTATAAGGATCTGATTGTTACCTTACTACTCATGAAAAGCAATTCTTCCCCATGTTCATTTTTCCATGATGAAACTTGGGCTCCATACAAATATATCTGTATAAAAGCATATACAATTTGTCAGTAACAATAACATTATTCTTTCGCACACAATTAGCGCGATACTACATCAATTTAATCAAGAGAAGACAACATATTATTTATTTTAAACAAAGGAGGGATATAATTACAGAAGCCAACATGGTCATATAAACTACCGTATAACTGTACTTTTTCTTGAGCTATATCACAACACATTAGTTAATCAATATCAACACACTACATGCCACACTCAATACACTTACATGGAAAACCATACCCCAAAAAAAAAAGTATTTCCATCTTACATAGTAAACCTTCAAATACCTGAAGCATCTATACGGTATAGATAAAAGGCACATCAAGTTATAAAGAACTCTATATTACCAAGACCATACCCAATATAATTCGTATACTAAGAGACATTAGTCTATGAAGATCTCTTACTGATCAACCTACTGCTATGAGATGAGACAAGATATAAACAGTAAATTAAGTATTCACAACTCACCAGGGACGGAGCCAAAATTATGAAATAGATTGAGCTAAATGTTTTTGAATTAGAAACTCCAGAATATATAAATAATATAAAAAAATTTGTACAAACAATAGCAACTGATTAGAATTCTCTCAAAGAAAAAAACTAGCTAAAACAATAGCAAATCCAAACGATAAAACTTTATGATGAATAATTTCTTAATTTGAATAACCTATTATTCTCTTGGTGCCGATTCCTTTACTAAGTAATGAACATGAATTGAGTCACTATTGTTTAATTATATTCAATTTAATTCTGATAATAAGGCTGTTTTGACTTTCCTTTTGATTAACTTATGGAATATGGAAATTTTTTGACTGGGCTAAGCACTCGTAAGTATGTGAGATTAAGGATTAAAAGCCTACCTAATCAGAAAAATTAGAAAAACTTACTGGGTTGTAGCCCAGGTAATGCAGTACTACGATCCGTCCCTCAATTGAGTAAATATCACATATTATAAACCAAACACTGATAAAGCCAATACTCTACGATAGCATCTAACTATGTCACAATATTTCTTGTTCATCTCCCAACAAAGTATCATGGTAGTTTCATAAATCTTTTTTTCTCATTTGAAACCAAAATCAAGATTTTGACTCATTTGACCGATTCTCCCACAAAAGAGACGAACAGACGATTTCTCAATTCAATAGGCACCCAGAAAAGGATCCCACTAACACTTTGCAAAGTATATCCGAAATACGAAGCAAAACAATGTCAGGCATTGAGGGCATGTAACATGAAAACAGCTACTGAAAATCGCAAGCACTCAAAGTCTGTACTCACACTGCATCCCAAAAAACAGTGTACAAAGCACTTCATTACTCAAGAAACATATCACATTTTCTTTCCAAGAACCATATCACATTGTCAATTCCATGATTACTCCAAGAAAGTAAACGATCATGTATAACTTTACCGATCTTTAAAGATTTAATCTGGGCATTGTGGTCAACCTCTAAAGAAAGAACAATGCAAGAGGGAATAAGAATCAAGAATCAAGAATCAAACAAAGAACAATCTTTAGGATTTACAATGAAAAATGAAAGATGGAAGAATGGGAAGAATTGGATACGCACCTCAGCCGAAGAGCCGCGAAGCTCTTTGAGAACAACCTTCTCAAGGCCATTGGGGGCCTTACAGTACTCCACCAGCACCTTCTCTGAAACCCCAGAAGACATCACGATCCCTACACTAGGCCTCTTCCCTTCTCTTCTCTGCCCTTATATACTTTTTTCCAACGAATTTATTTTATCATCTGTCGCATCAAACTTAACATTTGTCACAATATATTTCTTTCCATCAAACTTAATCAATTTGAACCATAAATCCCTGTAAACCCAAAGTAGGGAGGGAAAGAAGTTCATTTTTTCTCGTGGTTATTAATTGATAGAAAATATCATTTGTCCTCTGATCTTATTTTCAAAAGTATTTCCTGTGTACATGGAGCCTTGTCTTATATTGTATCATTATATGGTTGATTTCGATATACACAGAAGATTTGATAGGATATATAAGATATCTTAAAAACGTTTGTAATTTCACTTATTTCGAATGATTCCGAATAATCACGTGACAATATCCGGTAGTTCTTACGTGGTTACTGGAGGACTGTAAAATTTCTCATTTCCAAAGAGAGAAAAAAAACACGTTTTGACCAAGTCAGATTTGTTGGCCGCGCTGGATCACCGATATATAAGTCTAAAATCATGGAATAATCACTCGATCGCCATCTTCGATTCCGGTCAATCTATTGTAGAGCTCCGAGCTATGTAAAGTCGAAGGCAAGCTCAAAGACAGGAGGCATCATGTTTCGAATTTCACCCGACATTTTATGCCGAGTGGTGCCACTAGGAACAAGGGAACCCTACAAAGACACGGATATGATTGCAGTGAGATTACGGTTCAACCACTGCGACTTAGTAACAAAGAACAACGTCATGATCGGTGACGATCGTTATATGTTGATCGAAAATACCAAACCCCCACCCCCCCCCCCCCCCCCCGGTCCAAAAGATCATCATGATTCCTCACTTCTCTCGTTTCAAGCAGAATAGCAGAGCCTCCACACAGATCATGGAAGAGTTTCTGTCAAGCATGGGTGTCCCGGAGGACGGGCATTCCAAATGCCTTCAAAAAATATTCAATGTCGCTTTGGCTGAACCTCCTCTGAAGCCCGTTCTGGTGATCATCAACCTCGTAAATGATCCGCAGCGCAGTGCGGACGAGGTGGTGGTGCAGCCTGATGAGTATCCAGAAGATGAGGGCCTGGAGAGAGTCCATAGAGATAGGTTGGAAGCTAATGGAGTGTCATCGTCGTGCGTCATTTGTATGGAGGAGTATGGCATTGTTGACTTTGATCGAGTGCTTACTCGCTTGCCTTGCTTGCACCTTTTTCATGCGATTTGCGTCATAACGTGGCTCCTGAAGAAATTAAGAATCCCAACTGTCTTTTGTGCCTCTACTCCATGCCTCATGTATACGTGCTAAATTACATGTTTTTTACTCATCAGTCATCATCCAAGTCGTCACACCGGAGAAGTCGAGGCGGAGGTGCATGGCTGCGGTGTTGGACTCCCATCGTACGTAGGTGCTGAATGATGAGCTTCCCATGATGGTCCATAGGGCTCAGTTTTTTATTTTTTGAATAAATTTTAGTTTTTCAATAGCAATAAATATTTCTTTTATTTCCTTAAAGGGTAAAGACTGATAATTTCTCATTCAACAATTATTTCATGAAGGTAATCGGGCAGCAGATGCTCTTGCCAACTCTGATGAAATCACTTCTTTTTTTTCTTTTTTGTATTTCACGCAAGCACTATCTACTATTTACTTCTATTGTATGCTGGTTGTAACATGTTAACTACCTTCGATCAGAGACTACGTTGATGCCCACGCAATATCATGCATATCTTCCTTCTTCAGTACATACCAGTACGTACGTTCTGAAGGCTATCACGAGAGTCGATTTAGGTTCTAGATTTTGTTACGAAAACAAAAGGAATTCAATTCATACAAATGAAGAGCAGTGCTGAAATGCTCTGATCAAAGAAAGCATTAGAGATATTCGTAAATTCACATTGGTGAAGCATTGAGAAACCACCTCTGGCAACCTCCCTCCAATCAAGAGAGAGCTAAGAGGTTGCTTGCATGTACTTTGATCGATCAATGTAGCAAAGTTTACTCCTTTCTTTGTATAAGCTGCAGTACGTAAATATCATAATAGAAAAACATGCAATAACGTCTGATCGAACTGAGCATTAATCTAAGCCGCATTGACTGCGGCAATCGATTAAAGGGATTTTTTTGTCGATTATAAGCAAGCAATAAGATCGAAAACCCAAGAGATTGAGCGAAGTGATATTGATGAAAAGCGCTGAGGAAAACTGGAAAAATTTATTACTTGAACACATCAACTAACAGATCGAAACAAAAGTCCATGATATTCACCATGTGACACTCTCCTTATTCTAATATAAACAAACCTGATTTTCCTTTCTGGCTCAAATCAGGATATCATGGAAGTTTCATCATACACAAAGTGGACAACAAAATTACAGAGATGACAAAACCGTAGCTGATAGAAAACACTGGTGTCCCAGCTGACTTAGACTTGCCATCTGGAGAGGCTGCACCGGAACCATCTGCAGTACCGGTACCTGGAGCAGCATTGGGAGAGTCCAACAAACCCTTTGGAGAGTGGGGAGAGTCGGCCGGGCTTTCCGCTGGAGATGTAGGCATATGAGTAGGAGCTGCAATTGGTGGAGAGATGATATTAGGCACTATTGCATTGCTGATTTGGAACACCGAAATGTTATACGGCTGGCTAGTCACCATCTGGACAATATTTGCGCTCTGATCAGGACTAGAAGCTGAAGAAATAGAGACTCCATCTCCTGCGGTGCTGTTACCACCGATGGTGGCCTTCAAGAAACCCTGCTGGCCAGTTGCTTGGCCGTTGGCTTGAAGCAATGTGGTCATAATGGTTGGCTCATCCGTTGGCAATTGTTGGAGCTTTTTGGTGTCAAAGTACTCTAGGGCAACGTGGACGCTCAGAAGTTTAGCGACCATGTCTAGTGATTTCTTCGTGATCGATCCCATTCCATCATTGTCGACCACAAAAATTGTTAAGCTGTCTCGTTTGTTGATCTGATCAGCAATTGTGGTTCGCGTTAAGTAGTCATTGAAGGTACTGAAATCTTTGTAGTTGCTTAGTATGTCGGTGATGTTGAAAGCATATGAACAAGAGAAAAGGCAAAAGGAAGAGAGCAAGAGAGTGGAAATTGGAAACTTCATCTTGGCAAACTGAGGACAATTGAACACAGAGAAGCAAAAGCGAATCAAGAATGAGAGAGGTGCCTTTCAAGTGGGATAGAAATGATGTATATATACGCTTGAAGGGAAGAGTCAGTCTTCACCAAATTTGCGGGAACATACTTTTGTTTGGTTAGAAATGAGGGAGAAGATGATGGTAAAGCTAATTTCTACATTGTAGAAAAGTGCAGACCGAGTCTTGCATAGTTGCCAATGTATTCGCAGTGTGTCAAAAATAGCTACTGTATCTTAAAAGTGCACAAGAAATCGGAATTGTAGCTCATCATATCAACTCTCGGACCACATTATATGAGCGAGTTTACACGAATGTGTACAGATTAACCGTCACACTATGGTCACTAAGCATTTCAATGTTTGTGGTTTCACCTTTCAAATACAAAGAGTATTTTCCGGACAATTAGGGTGGATGAGAACTACATAAAAATGGGTGAACTGTTTAGTTTGTGCTATCAACTCCAGTAAAGAAGAGGAGTTGAGAATTGAACTAGCAGAAAAGTGAACAAGACATGAAACAACTCTGATTTGAGCGAGGTGCTCGATACAGAATCAAGTGGAGAAGGAAAGACTGCAGAATACAATAATCCCAAAAATGCGTTGATCCGGGGCGTTAGGATAAACTGTTACCCACTTCTACTCGTTCACAAGCAACCAAAAGGGCTATACATATGCATATTCATATTCACTGATAGTTTGTTATCTGGGACTTTCACATTTCATGAAAAATAAAGGGAAGTTAGGGAACCAGGTTGGTTCTGATCTCATGAAACTACGAATTTCTTCCCAATAAACTCACTTGTTGTTATAAATAACAAGGTTTGTAACCATCTCTCATAAGCATTTACCGGAAAACTGACACCACTTCTGTAGTAATCCTGTTACCTCCCCTCAATAATTCCAAATAGGAACAGTCTCCTACTTAGTTATATTTTCTAAAGATAATATAAACCTTAATACCCTAAGATACGCTTTTTGTATCACTCACTGCAATGCTCCCCTATTCTGTATATGGCTCATAGTTTGTTCAATACTTATTTAAAGCCTTTGTTATTGGCTAAACTAGTCATTTGTATAATCTCACCTGGAGCTTATAGTATTCACTTCAAGCTCCCATTCCATGAGTTCTTTCGCCTTAAAATCTCTATTACTTTGAAGTTCCTCGATTTATTTCCAGTGCCCAACTAAAACACAGTCTTGGGAGTATGGAACGAATTACTTTCTACCTCCTATGTTTCCCCTTATCCGAGAAGTGTTTCATCTATACTATCATCAAAGAAAGACTGAACCACTGTTTTTTTTTCTTTGGACTCATTCTAAGTTCTAGGTGAACCACTGGTTTAGATACCACCTGCAAACCAGTCCTGGGCATAACAGAGAGTTCAACCTAACAATATTTTCAGTAAATGATGTGTTAGATCCAAAACTCTGATTCACCCAGCATTATCAATTTTAGAACCCAGATATACATATATGGGGTCTTAACATCTACTCTGAAATCTAAATCGATGAAACTAAGTACTATCTGGCATCTGCCACGAGTTCAGCATCTATTAGCCTTAACCGAGTGTATAATAAGAGGATGCATTCATAAGGAT
Source organism: Argentina anserina (assembly GCF_933775445.1). Classification (NCBI taxonomy): domain Eukaryota; kingdom Viridiplantae; phylum Streptophyta; class Magnoliopsida; order Rosales; family Rosaceae; genus Argentina; species Argentina anserina. Next base: position 21,216,192 of record NC_065877.1, read on the forward strand.
TAAGTGGTTACACATCTGGGTATTTTCTTCTCGAACTTGAAATGAGTACATTGTTCCCCATTATGTCGACTATATACACAAGAGACTCTAGCAAACGCATTCACTATAATCAAAATAAGTTGACCTTTTGAATGCAGAGTATCAAATTATTAGGTATGATGTTATGACTTCTAGCTGGATATAAGTTCCAACAATCATATGAATCCATATTGTTCGCATCAGAAACAGAAAGAGAAGGAGAATAATTTACTTGACATGCTTAGCAAACCACTGCAACATGTCATTATGAGCTTCCTCTGCACGCTGTGTAGCTGCTTCATCGTCAACATCGTACCTCACAGCCCAACCATGAGCAACTTCTGGGAAGATTTTTACATAGCTATCAACCTATAGATAAGAGAACAGATTTTTTTTTCAGTTAAGATAAGAGAAAAAAAAAGTGCTCAAGGGAGTTTTGAATAAAAAGATTAAAACAATTGGTAAACTATTTAAACCAAAATGAAAAACACTAGATAGATCAATACATTGGAGACAGCCAGACAGGTTTGAAATAGTATATGCAGTAGTGCAAAAAATGATCTAACATTCATTCTTTTATTATTTTCTCTATTTTTCGTTTCCCCCTTGTAATTCATATCCAGATACAGGGATTGAACCATTATCTTAATCTTTATATAAGGTGACTCCCTACATATGGAATTATTACTCCCAAATAGTCTCATTTTTTAGATTATTGTGCATCAATCATTGAAGGATGAGAAAAATCCTCATAACAAGACTAAAAGAAAAGAGAAAGGAAGGTCTCTGCACCTGGGGTTTAGCATTTAATATCTCCTCAAACTTCATCACGAGTTCCGGTGGAGAGTAGTTGTCAATCTCAGCTCCCAGAATAGCAATAGGAGATTTAACCCCTGTTGATCAAGTAAAGTATTTACCATTTGTCTTTCGACCTGTGAGAGAATAATAATCTGCCAAATTTGTGATAACAAACATTGCAGAATATTATTGGTGAAACAATTGTCAACTGTCAACTAATGATAGAGTGCACTGTAAACATAGCATTCTTAAAACGCCAACCTAACCATCAAATGAAAGCACTGAATATAACACAAATGCTGTTGGTTGATCCTGAATTCCATAAGAACTATAACAACTCCAGCTACCATTAGACTGATTATAATCTTGGTGAGCATTAGTTAACCCATTTTGATAGTCAAGATCAATTTCTTATTCTGGGTATGACAATACATCAAGTATGATCCAATTTTGTCTCGTCATTCCAATCAATTTGGTCAAGTACTACTACACATGAATCACTATTTTATTGGTACAGTGCTTATAAAAAGACACTACTGTGTTGGTGTGACCTGGTTTTGTAATGCTTTAATATCTATATCAGTTCAATGAATTAATCAAAGAAAAATGATCCCTGTTGTTCGACTTGTCATAATGCAATTAAAATATTGCTTTAAAACACTAAAGTAGTGGAAGTCATACTCTCAATATCATCGACAGAAGTAAATGGGGGATGCAACAGCACAGCAGCTTGGATCAACTCAGACTTTGCAAGTTCGGTGACTACCATGGCTGAGATAACAAAAAGTTTCTAGTTTAGTCAGCTGCTATGTTTGAAGTTTCCGAAGAATTAAAATAGGGGAAACTACAAGTTAATTTAAAAATGTGGCTGACTATAGAATACATAGTGGAAATGATGACAACAATTATAAAAGTTAACAAAACACAGAAAAAGGAGAAGATATCTGTACAAAAATGTATCAACCATACTCACCACCCCAACAGAAGCCTGCAGCTCCAATAGCATAAAAACCTTTGCCTACAAGAGTGTCAATCACTGATTTTGCATCTTCAAATCCCTTAACCTGATCAATGCTTAGACAAAAAATCTATAACTAAACTATGCGACATATATGCACAAGTTTGTGACCATCAACTTTTTAAATAGCTACTATAGACCTTAGGTGTTTTCATTAATTGATGCTAGGTGTAAAGCAAAAAAAGAAAAGAAAAAGGCAGCAGGGAAAAACTAATATTGCATGCAGACCAAAAATGTATATCTCTAATTATGCCTCAACATTACAGATGAACATAAGTTAATTAATAAAAAAAGTCAGAAATCCATAACAGAGCAAGAACAAACCGTTTCATGATCCTTTAACCAGACTGCTAGAGGCCTGTTATTGTCATACACAAACAGATCTCCATAGAAGAAGTCTGGAACTACAACAAAGTATCCAGAAGCAGCAACTCTTCCTGCAAGCTTCCTTAAAGAGGAAATGCATAAGTTCTTAGGAAACATGTAACAGTGTAACCAGTCTTGAACACACAGATTATTTGTTTTCATGCATATACTACAGTCCTCCATGTACTCATTGTTTTGTATTGAGAAATCAAATTATCTCAAAAGTAGAAGCACAGGTCAAGCATAGCAGAATCCAGGTAGAAATAGCTCATTACCTCAAGTTGGGAGCTCCATATCCTGCAGGGTAAGTCAAATACATATATTATAAGGTCATCATCATAAGGTATTTCGTGCACATCTTCTTGTGAAACAAACAAAAACAGGGACTTAATGATTCAACTTTATTCCTAATACTTCACTGAAACATAAAAAAGACAATTGCTGAGGATGCAGGCAAGTACCAAAAACATCAGAGATAAGAAGAATAGCGCGCTTGGAGTTGGGAGAGCCCATGGCATAGACATCAAGGCCTCCATATTTTTCAGCACAGCCTGAACCATAGCTTGTGTTGATAATTGGTGGGTTAGAACAGCACTGAGAGCCTGCCATTGCTTCTCTGACCAGTGCAGACTAAATCCTTCAGACCGAAGTAGAAAAATAAGAGCAAAAACTCTTCTGTAGGTATAAGACTTTTAGGAGAGGATGATGGCAAATGGAACTAATAAGCTAGTAGCAGAATAAAGGAGTCAACCACCCTCTTATTCAGTCACCCCCTGTATGCTTTAAATACATGATTTTGTGGGGAATTCTTGACAAGATGAATATATATACAATATAATTACGTATGTGCCATACCGAATCAGAGAAATTAAGTAAATAATCAATAAAGTTTAATAGCGGATACTAGAACTTGAACATTTTTTATTCTTTTAATGGTTGATGCTCAGTTTGTTGCCCAAGTTAGTCTGACCAAGTCCATATAACACTTTCTTTCATAGAATTCTCAGCCAACTATTCAAAAATCAGGTTAATTTTTTCTTCCTTGACATGTTTTCATTATCAATTTATAGACAATAGACGAATATGATCTGTCAAAACTCAAACAAAAGGAAGAAATTGCAAAGAATTATATTACAAGTACTGTAAAAGAAAAGAAAATCAAAATACGTTCAGAGCAGAAAGATGAGGGCCTGTGTCAACAAGTGCTACCTCATGTCACTGATTCATCACTAGAAGTCGGCCAAAATTGGACAGTAAGGATTCAGTACAAGTCTGTCATGTTGGACAACAGAAACCAAACAACAATCAAGAAAAAGCTAACTAGGGTGATGCCACTTATGGGTAAGTGAAAGATTATGGATTAAGTATGAAGGAGCAAAGTCTGCTCCCACTGGGATAATAGACATATATATGACTTATAAATAACCAATCACATTTCCAAAATCTGTATGGTTTCTTTCCTTCAATGAGCCACAGCCAAAAATAACTTCTTTGTAACTTTTTGAGATGTCTTTGACCCTCCAATAGTCAGCTATCCACTCTATACTGCTATTCTACAATCTATGCTGCTGTAATGTTAGGCCACCGTTTCCTAAGTGTACCCCACGCTGCTATAATACAATCTTTCAGAGGCAAATTACTGAGCTAGGCACAATGATGAACTGGTCATATGGGGAAGGCATTGGAAGACATAGTGAAGTCCGACAGATTACTTTCACCTAAAAGCATCTATCTGCACCAACTCAAACCCTGTTCATTGACACATCCATCATACATAAACTGACTTTTAACCTATGATACAAAGTTCAACACAGAAGGGGAGGATTCCTTGAAAGCAAGCTGTAACTCTAAAAATAGATCAGAAGATGTATTCCAAAGTTCCTTTGCAAGTTTGGCATCATATGAAAGCATTGAAGAGCTGACAGTGTTGCCCTTTCCACCGAAGAAGTAAACTCCAGATGTTTCCTAAAATTAACACAGTGGATCAGATGAGTATTTTCCGAGGTCTGAAGAGTGAAATTTCACTGTAATCCATTAATGTATCAACATTTACTGGAGAACACCCACCACTGCAGTTACTACCAGTATTTTTCTTTATAAACAGTAAAAAAATTAAACCAAGATGTTTTGGACACTAATGTAAGCCATAATGCACAAATTCCTTGGAACTTAAAGAATACATATAGCAATTGTCCAGTGACCTGTTACAGCCTTTTTTGAAATGCCATTCCCACCAACAATTATACTAAAGCATAACAAATAGTAAAGCTTGACAATAATACTTTCAATGAGAAATAATCAGTTTTTACACTGTAGGCCAGAGCAATTTAAACGTTAAACCCCTTTATCACTGGATAAGGTTTATTGTCATCAAGATATATCCTATAAACTGTTACGGGGATAATTAATGAGATTCTTTGGCTTAGAACTTCTTATTACGTTTGGAACAAATAAGATCAATAGACCAGGACAGACATTCACAACACATAACAAGCTGCATAAGTACAGAAATAGAATAAGCTTACTGGTGGAGCAAGTGCTGCGTCAAGAATGGAGCTAATTCCAGCCTCAGGTGACTGCAAGAGGCAAAGACTTCTCAAGACTTTAAAAGCCAAACTGGATAGGAATGGAGGAATTTCTCGCATCATGTTGGTTTCAACAACACCAGGATCTACAGCACTTCAAAACCAAATAAAACCGTATTTAACATGAGATATTTAAAATAGCATCTCATGCATGATCGTAGAAAAGAATTCAGCACAACTCTTCCCAGAACCAAAAAAAATGCTTGTAAACACGTACTTGACAGAGATGTGACGAGATATGTCCATCAAGTCAAGTTGGCGATGAAGCTCATAGGAGAATAGCAGCAGGAACACTGTCAAGACAAAATGGGGCAGGTTGCACTATAATAGACACATAGGAGCTATTCTACAATAATAACATCTAGAACTTACATTTGGAATTCTCATACACATGAGCAAATGGGTATCTTTTTAATCTGCTGAAGCACTTCCCAGAAACTATCTCCTTGTCAGCCTGTATATTAGATACTGAAAGCGAGAGAACATCAGCGGACAGTAAAAAAAAATCCTAATTTCGTAAAACAATCCAACAAAAGTAGAAAATGAAGAAACTTTATAAAACCAAACTCTACTCATGAAAATGATCCAACATCACATACTCAAAAGATTGTCACTGACCACTTCGATGTGTGAAAGATGTGACATTCACTAAACGAGAAGGAGTTAGGCTGTTTCTGAGAAGCAGTAACAATAGCTTACTAAGAGCAAACGCACTCAAGTAGTTTGTAGCCATCATCCTAGCAAACATATTAAGTAAAAACAAGACAACCTCATCAGCAAACAAGACTACATTCCTTATATCAGAACCCAAAAAAAAAAGATCAGATCAAGTCATTACTGATCATAGCCCTCAGCGGTGAATCTCGACGACGTAGCAAGTATTCCAGCATTGTTAATCAGGAGCTGGACCGAGCAGTGCATTTGCGAATCGGAAAGCCACTGCTCTAAGGAGTCTCTAAACTCAAAAACCGACTGCAATGATGATAGATCAACCTCGAAAGCTTTCAGTTGCGCACTCCCATTCTTCCTCTTAATCTCCACCATCGTCTGCATCCAAAAAAAACACCACCAAATAATTCCGACCAAACTCTCACCTTTTCGAAAACCAAAACCAAAACTAAATAAATTCCAAGTCCCCCGGAGATTACATACCTTTTCTAACAAGTGAAACGAGCGTCCAACTGTATTAATACACAGAAATCGATTACGACTCTTATAAATTAAGGAAGCAGTGAATAAATTGAACAATGTGATTACCGAGAACAACGAAGAAGCCGCGAGCAGAGAGAGCGTGGGCGGCGGCGGCGCCGAGTCCGGAAGTAGCACCGGTGATGATGCAGAGGGGCTTTGTTGATTGGAACGATGGAGGAGGAGGAGGAGGAGGAGGAGGAGGAGGAGGAGGAGGGGAGGCGAAGAGGAGGTTCCAGTAAGAGATGAGAAGACTGAGAGTCCATAGGAAGCCCATTCTCCAGAATTCCATGGACATCATAAAATGAAGTGTCGTGTTCATCGTCTTGTGAATTTCGTGGGTTGAAGAATGAAGGCCTCTGTTGGTTGATGGAAGAACGAGGGAGAGAGAAGTTGGTGGTGGGTTTGTTTTCTATCAAGATTTGTGGGACTGGGGAAACTGGGGATTTCACTTCACTTTCAGTTCGGAACTGCCTCCACTCGGGGCTATTTATACCTATCAATCGGGGGTAGTATGTTATTCGGGCATCAACAATATATCATGTGAAACTACCGGGATAACTAACGATTATCGGTGATTATTTTCTGAAAACGATTTTACATACATGAGTCAATTAACATAACTCTTGATGCCAATGGGTAACTAAACTGTAATTATCATGCTATACAAACATATATATATATACTAGACACTTTGCCCGCGCTCCGCTGCGGGTTTATGCCGATTAAAATCAAGTCAATGGAGAAAAACATGGAAATAGAAGTTTGATTAGTAAAAATTAGATACAAAAAGGGGTTGGTGGTCTATTATATATTGGTGTTAACCCAAAAGTTTGCATCAATATTCAAAATTTCTTAGTTTCATAGATTCTCTTGCTCATCAAAACATAGTCAAAACTCAAAACCAAGTAACAATTTTGGTTGCCTTCCTGTTAGTAACATTGTTGCTTTATTGCCCTCATCTTTAATCATCATGTATGTTTTATATCTGTGGAGGAAAAAATAATGAGAAAAGAAAGAAAGAAATCAAAACAAAGATAACTTGAATATGTACCTTTTTAACATGATATCTATCACCACATTACTGATAACAATTTGCAATTTTTGCGCAATGCCTACAACTATGCAATCTTCTTACATAGATGCAACATATAAAGTTAATAAAGAATAGTATTCACATAATTATTGCTCCATCTTAGATCCTATCGACATTACTAAACAAACATTAGTTTGGTTGTAATAGATGATGGAGAAATAAAAACACATGAAGAATTATAGTAAATGATTGTATTTGTATTAAAAAATAATTAATGATTACATGAAGTTTGAGCATATAGTTAATACCTGTTATCAGAGTCCTAGATGATGGAGAATCGGTCAGAACACTTTTCGAAGTAAAATGATGGTCCCTGAAATAAGAAACAAACATTGTGGGTGACACTCTGTATTAGTAATATGATATCCTGAAGGTAAAAGAGTAATATTGAATAACGCATTTGCATCTCAAAGGAAAAATATCTCATACACATACCAAACAAATAGAATAATAACATGCATTTAAGTGTAGAAATGTTGCCGACAAACCACTTGTTGAAGTAGCAAAGTTCAGCTCTTGCTTTTCCACTCTAACAGTTGTCCTTCATTTTCAGTAATGAAAATTGACAAATGGATAACTAAGCTAGTACTTTTACAATAAAAATAACCCAATTAGTTGATCTGGAAACATTAAACAATGAGTGTTTACAATAGTCTAAGTTGAAATATTGTTCATGATTTAGCTTTTTACCCGAAAATGCCTGCTAAGAAGTTTAGGATCTGCTAAAACACCTTATCTAGGAATCGAACCTGAAGATATGTGGATATAATGAACGATAAGTGAGAATATTGGTATTTTAGGCAGTAAAGGGATATATGTTTCAAGCACCAAAAGTAGTTTTTTTCAGTCAACGTAAGCATACCTCATTCAATGGAGTCTAAGGGAAGGGATTTGCAGGCTATTGATTTCATCTAAAGGATGTTGTGTCCTGAAAAAAAGTAATAAATGATTCAAACATTAAGAGAATTAAAAAGTACATAAGCATATCTGAATTGATAGAAAAAGAGGGACTGAGATTATAAGACATTTTATTTTTGGAAGTGGTAGCCGGACTTGGAAGAAACCAAACAAACTTCAAGGGATTTAAATTCAAATACTAACTGTGGTAAAATCCTAACAAAATTTTCCTAAAAAAATTCTAACAAACTTAAAAGCTAGGTGCACATTGCTTTATTACCGGTATCATTATTCTTTCCTCTAGTTCTAAGTTCATCTTTAATTTTGCAAGAAAACCTTATAAAATATGCACGTGCAACATCATGTTTCTATTGAACTGAACTTTCTATTACCCTCATACATATGCTACTGCCATTGAACAACATATTTTGAGTTGTGACACCTAATAACTGAGAGCAAAAAACGATTTCAGACACGTGAAAGAGTGGATCTTAATCAAAATACTCTTCATAACATATAATCATTAGATAATTCCTAACATACCAACTGCATTACACTATTCATCTCCACCAGTTTATGGCGACAATAATTCGATTATCTTAGATATTGATAGTAATTCCACCACCAAGAAACAAAAGATTGTTTTATAGTACGTGCTCTCTCTCTCTCTCTCTCTCTCTCTCTCTCTGGTTGGCAATTTCCCACACTTGAGAATTAGTTGAAAGTTCTAGTTCTTGTGAATAATGGGGTTTAGGGACTATTACATGTGACATGTGATCCTATCACCAACACAACCAATGCTATTGGATATTGCATAGACGTCTTTAATGCAGTGTTAGAGATATTAACATATCATGCTTCTGTCCAGTTTTATCCCTTTGCTAAGCTTAATGGTGAGCCAGTTGGTTACTACAATGATTTGGTCCTTGAAGTGTTTCATGAGGTTTGTGATCGAATTGATGAGAATTGCATAAGCCAAAACCTATCTTACAGAGAAAAGAAGACATCAAAGAACATGTTTTTTTATAGAACTCTCAGCCCAGGAGATCCTCTCGTCAACAGAATCCCATACTCATACTCCAAATCGAATCAGAAACCACGAATGTTATTTCAATTTGAAAAATTCATTCCCACAATCCATATCACATCACATAAACCAAATAACAAAACAAATCAAAAACAAAAATATATGCACTACCACCATACCACCAATTCCTAAAAAGATAAGCATATTGTGTTTCTAGACATCCTAATTTCCGAAAATGAAAAGCATGCTCACCCAATATAATACTCCCTTGGCAAGTAAATGTCTTTGAGTGGACCAAATCACCCGAACAGTCGACGTAAATCCTATGGCCTGCATATCACACAACTTATCAACTCCACAATCAACATAATATCCTTGACCAAAATCCAATTACAAATATCTAACTCCAGCACAAAAATTATATTTCAGCGATGACATGAAGAGCAAGAGGAGGAGAAACAACCGAGCTCGCTAATGACGGTTCAAACCCTAAAATATTACAATCCCAAATCCAAAATTCAGAGTAAATTTCAAATCTCAATCGAAAGTAAATCCCTCTGAAAAAGAGATGAGATTAGCAACATCAGTTTTCCTCAGAGAAACAAAGAGAAAAAAACTGAAGATGAGGAAGAGAAACCCAAACTAAACCACCTACAATCACAAAGAGAGACAGGACGAAGAGAGCACTCAGAGAAGGAGAAGGGAGACACACAAATGAAATTCAATCTATTTCACTATAATCACCAAACAAATGAAGGGGTTTTTTTAGAGGAGAAAGATGCCGAGAGAAGGGAGAGAGATGCAGATGGAGCAAGAGGAGATCGAAAGTAAAGGCATCATTAAAATCCGGAACTCCCCATAACCTATTGTTTTCACTTTCTCTTGAGGACAGTTTCGTGATTTCCGCGTAAGCCGAGCCGAGCTGACACTGTTTATAAACCGACTGCAGTGCACTGTAGCGATATTGTTGCTACACTGTTGGAATTGCAACCGGCGTATAATATATTAGGTGCAAGCCCGCGCTTCGCCGCGGTTATTGTGTATGTTCATATTTGTTGATGGAGATCACAAGTGGAAATAATCGCAAAGGGAAATATATAACATACATGTACATATACATGCATGTTAAATTGAAGCTGGAGCCATATTGTTCAAGATAAGAAATGCTCCGCTGCGGAATGATAAGTGAGTAGACAACAATGGAAATCAACAGATATTTTTAAGTATGAGTAGTAGACAATATGAGCTTCTAAGAATGATAAGTGAGGTAAACATAAGCAAAATGAGCTCTGAGAAATCCATGGAATAAGATAAGTCCCAGCTGAACACAATTTCAATTCACCGTAAAATGCAACCAATAGGATTATAAAATTTCAATTAAGATTTTGGATACTGCTTGGCATTGGCTATGGCAGTTGAGAAGGTTGGGGCAACAAACTTCAACTTTCAAAAGGCAAATATTTCTGTCTCATCCATTATTATAGAAAGATTAGGGACAACTTATACACAACACTTAAATTAATAACAGTCCTTTGTTTTTTTTTTTTTGTATCAAAAGGACATACACAACCTATGTAATACTACAAACATTGAAATTTTTTAAAATCATTTGTATTAACATCAAGTGGCATATAAGATGATTAGTCTCGCACTTCAGATTTACTGACTTGTTTGTTGTACAGGGAAGGAACATTCCCCAGTTTCAAATAATTGACATATTGATTTAGTTAAATGTTAGCAAATTGATTGAGTATCACTTGTGATTACTTTAAATTATCTCTGAATGCATGTATCCTAATAAAGCACTCTTAAGTCAAGGAAGAGGAATCATACATGCTATATGTGAACAGATCTTCTGTGTTTTGTGCCCCCTCCTAGCACATATGCAGCAGGCCTTCTAGACTTCTCAAAACTAAAATGAAAAACAAAACAAAAAATATTATGCAACACGAAGTTGATCCACTGTTGATTCAATCCAAAACGCTGCAGCTAGTTAATCAATTTTACACAACCCAGAACAAAATCTCCATCCAAAAAAATGAAAACTTAACAAAGGCATCATTTTATATGCAAGTTAAATCTAATAGATTAAGAAGTCTGTATTATCCCTATTTTTGTAATGGAATCCTATCTCAGCCGGCAAAATCCAAAGGCTTACCTTTGGTTTTGGCAAAAATACTTACTACAAGTCCTCACCTGAAAACTAAAATATTATCTGATCTTGATGATTAAGCGCTAACTACTGGAATAGAACATTGAAAGGAAATCAAAGAGAAACACAGAACTCTGATAATACTAATCCTTTCAAACGTAAGCTTCAATATGGGAACGAAAAAACCTAACAACTCATCCCGTCAGATCCCCATTACAGCTTAAATGGGTAACATAACATTAAAATCAGAAAGATAGAAACACCTGCGTGTAAAGCCAAAATCATAAGTGCAAACCCAATTCATCGTAGAATTACCAAAATATAACCCCTAACTAAAAGAAAATGTAACCTCTAACCAAGTGACAGTCCCATTTCTTTTCACAAAAACCCCATTTCATATTACTCTTTTATCCGTATAGTGTGTATCCCCTTGCTTTCTATTTCTCCCAACCCCTAAGCATACAAAATCAAACCTACAAAACTGAAAAATAGTAGATACTAAATTTGTAGAAGATTAAATACCACACAAATCGTCATAGTATCAAAGACAACCTTCAAATTGTTATAAATAAATGGATCCGAGTTACCAATCTAATCAATTAGTGTAAAATTTGAGAGCATGGAAATTAAGCTTTTTACCAAGAGCATATATATATATATCCTACAGTATTACATCGAAATTGGATATATAATGAACCACAGTTGGATAATATATAAATTTATAAATTGAGAAAGAGTACATCTCTAGGTCACCCCTCTGGCTATAAATTTAATCCTCTCTCTTGTTCCTTATTTTCTCATATAGTATTCTTTCATTGCATATATGAATACTTCGTTTTGATTTGAATTGTAAGCATGAGTTTTCGTTATATATGAACTGTCATGATTTTAATTTGGTACCATATTTCGTAAAAAACAGATCTATATCATCATATAAATAAACCCAATTGCTTACCTTCGTTTGCCAAAAACTTTATGCCAAAATCGACTGAAAACTTAGTTCGTTCTTCTCCTGGAACAAAGAACACAGTCAATTATAGAAAAGAATTTGGTACCATGATTTTGTAAAAAACAAATCTATATCATCATATAAATAAAACCAATTGCTTACCTTCTTCTGCTGAAAAATTTATGCCAAAATAGACCAACAACTTCTCAAAAACTTCTCAAAATGGTCCTGAACTTTCTCAAGCACTATCAAGCACAATATTCAGTGGCCTGAACAAATTCATTGCCACAATCCATATCCCATCACAGAAACCAAATAACAAAACAAAATCACTTACCAAAACCAAATAAAAAATATAGGAAGAAACCAAAAGAACAAATCCAAACAATCCGTGAGGAACCAAGAACAAATCAAAACAAAAAGATTGAGAACCTAAATAGAAAGAAATCTGCACCTTCTTCAGATCTCTATCGTTTCCCACATGTATCTCTCCTTCTACGAATCTTATAGCAGAAAGCTACGAATCCTATGATTGAACAATATGAACAGTGTATCAGCTGCCAACCCGATTAGGTTCTTCCTCTCCTCTCTTTGTCGATGTACTTAGGCCTCATCATTTAGCCCGCGAACCTGAAAAGCCCGCAAGCCCGACGGGCTTTTACCCGGCCCGGCCCGCGAGAAAGCCCTCTAAAGCCCGTTTCCGTGGGTAAAGGGCCGGGCTTAAATTAGAGATGTGAAACCCGGGCCGGCCCGCCAAAAGCCCGCAAGGCCCGGCCCGTAAAAGCCCGCCAAATAATAAAATATTATACATAAATATTTTATTAGGTTTAGAATAAAACTATTGCATTATGAAGCAACTATATTAAGGAAACTTCTTGGGATCGATCGACACCAGTAGATATGATCGGTATATATATTTAGTGACCCTGTAAAAATTTCATCCAATTCGGAACTCGTTTAACCGTCGGAATTTTCGGTAAACCGAAAACAACACTAATATGTCATAAGGGAAGACCCATTACCAAAATGCGAACACCAAAAGTCATTTGCATATTTGAAATCACCTAATTTTTGTTACCGATTGTGTGCGGTCGCATCATGGAAACCCATTTGGCAAAGCCCCGGTCAATGAGGATTTTAATATGTCAAAACGCATTTTTCTTTGTTAACCGTAGGTATGGACGGTCAAACAATATCCAAAACAGACGAAAATTTTACGGGTTCCCTAAATATATATACTTATCACATCTACTGGTGTCGATCGACCATATTTCGAACTAGAGTTATTGATCGCCGAAGCGTCTATTAATGTATTGTAACTTTTATATTAGGTTTATATTAAAATTAACGCATTATGAAAGCGACTATATGAAAGAAACTTGTCGGGATCGATCGACACCAGCGGATGTGATTGGTATATATATTTAGTGACCCTGTAAAAATTTTATCCAATTCGGACTTCGTTTGACCGTCGGAATTTTTGGTAAATCGAAAACACCACTAATATGCCTTAAGGGAGGACCTATTACAAATATGCGAATGCTGAAATCCGTTTGCATATATGAAATCACCTAATTTTTGTTACCTATTGTGCGCAGTCGAACTGAAGAAATCTATTTGGCAAAGCCCCAGTCAATGAAGTTTAAAATGTCAAAACGCCTCTTTTTTAGTTGACCGTTGGTACGAACGGTCAAACCATGTCCAAAACGGATGAAATTTTTACGGGTTCCCTAAATATATATACTGATTACATCTACTGGTGTTGATCGACCATATTTTGAATTGGAGTTGTTGATCGCCGAAGTGTTCACTAATGTATTATAACCTTTATATTAGGTTTATAATAAAACTATCACATTATGAAAGCGACTATATGAAAGAAACTTTTCGGAATCGATCGGCACCATCCGATGTGATCAATATATATATTTAGTGATCATTTTCAAATTTCATCCAATTCGGATCTCGTTTAACCGTCGGAATTTCCGGTAAACCAAAAACACCACTAATATGCCCTAAGGGGTGACCAATTACCAAGATGTGAATGTTGAAATTTGTTTACATATTTGAAATCACCTAATTTTTATCACCGATCGTGCGTTGTCGCAACGAGAAAACCATTTGGCAAAACCCCGGTCAATGAGATTTTATTATGTGAAAACGCCTCTTTTTTTTGTTGACCGAAAATTCCGACGGTTAAACGAGGTCCGAATTGGATGAAATTTTTAGACGGGTTCCCTAAATATATATATCGATCACATCTATTGGTGTCGATCGACAATATTTCGAAACTAGAATTTATTTGTGACTTTTGTTTTAGAATGTTTTCTAATAATTGTTTTATTGTTTCAAACACTTAAATTAGAGTATTATATTGTTTTTCTAATACAAGCTCGTAAGGCCCGGCCCGGTCCGCAAAAGCCCGCATGGCCCGCCTTAGGTGGGCGGGCTTGGATCTTCGTATTTTTTAAAATACCCGGCCCGGCCCGCCACTTATTTAAATTTATTAAGGCCGGGCCCGGGCCCGTTACTCATGGACTGTAGCCGCGTAACTGTTGTGATACTGTTCCAAACATACGGCACGCATAATATATAGGTAAATATGAAATATATTATAATCAACGATAGATTCTTAAACAAGATTAATTTAGAGCATCATACCTGCAACGAAGGTTCTAAAAAGCGCTAGGCGATATGCAGGCGGACAACCACCTCCTAACGCCTAGACGGTTAGGCGGCCTCCTAGGCGGTTTTCGAATTATTAAATATTTATTTATTTTTATACATATATTTAAACTATTTTAATGATTAAAAATATATAATGATGTCTAATATTAATTTTAAAAATACTTAAAATAGTTTAAATTCACATAACTTAAGTAGAAAGTCCATAAAAAATATTTGAATAAAAGATAAATAATGAAACAAATGTAATAATATTAAATCTCAATTTCTTTCTCTCTAAATTATTTCCTAACTTAATATTCATATTTCTTTCCTCTTCTTCTGTTGATGAGATTTAGTTTTCAGAAAATAGACAAAGAATGAGAGTTGCGGCCTCTTTTAGGTTTTTTTTATATCAAATGATGGTTGACCGGCTAAGACTAAATAGGGTTGATTAGACCGCCTAGGAATGAATAGGACCGCCTAAGACTGATAGGACTGAATAAGGCCGCCTAGGACCGCCTAATTCACAAAACGCCACAGATGGCCGCCGAGGCAAAAAGCGTGGCGATGGGTGACCTCCTAGCACCTAGGCACCGCCTAGACCGCTTTTTTAGAACACTGCCTGCAGCATTGACAAAGATGGACATTGAGTATGATCTTATGTGACTCTCCTAAAAAGCACTTGTGTGGGATAATTCATGTGTGCTTAACATAGTGAGCACATGGCCATAAACTCATGTATATATAGTGATTCAATTATTGCATTGTCCATCAAAGAGTCTTAATCGAATTCCAGTTTGTTTCCTTATTGAACATGAGAATTATATCAGAAATCTCTTATTTATATGATTACATGATATTACTGAATATACATTCCTCATTCAACTTAAATTGCTTAATAATATTTGATCAATTTACTTAATCCTCAAGTCATGTAATTTGTTTATTAAGTCCAAAAAAAATTTCAATCTCCCACTAGACTGTACACTGATTACAATTAAGTAATTGAACAAGATAAAGTCTAAGTAAAAGCTTAAGGCATGTGTGAGCTGAATTCTATGCATAAATCTAAAACAAACAACTTAGTCATTTTATAATTGTAAGTGCAAAACCTAGAATTAGTACAGAAACACTAGTAACTGTGGATTAAAGATCACTGCAAGAACTCCCACAAAACACAAGAGTTTTTGATATGATCTAAAGTAGAGCTAATGACACTTCACATATAATTTTTTGCAATGTCAAAAATACTTTGTGTCCTCCAAATGGTTTTAACAAAAACTCCAAAATCACAAGTATCAGTAGCACCAGTGGACATGAATATACTTGTTAATTGTAAAGGCAACATGTACATAACAAATTACTGCACATAAGTATCCACTTAAATTCATAACAACTTGATAGGATAAAATTGAAAATAAAGTTCTATAATTTCGAAATTTTAATGTAAGGGACTGAAAGAACATAATAATCGAATTCTTCAATTTTATAAAATCAAATCAAGTTTATATCACTAAATCAAAGATAATAATCAAAAATACAAGAATAAAGACTTAAACATTGAAAACTCTCTTAGCTAAATTTTGAATGCTCCCACTAAACTCCAGAATCTAATTTTTCTAAAACTCCAAGATTTGAACAATGCCTCTTGAATACTCCAACTACTAATGGTTTGGTGAAAGGATCTGCAAGTTGATATTCAGTGGCAATGTTTTCAACACTGCAAACTCATTTTTCTTAACTAACTTCCTCATGCCATAGTACGTGAGATCAATGAACACATAACCACAAGCAGAATAGTTTGAATTTAGATAATTCCCAGCAAAGTCAGAATCATTGTAGCCTATTAGATCTAAGTTTTCACTTTTCTGTAAACAAACATGTGGTTTTTAGTTCTTTGAAGATATCTCAGAACTTTCTTACCTGCATTCCAATGGTGAATTGATGGATTACTCTGAAATCTAGATATCATACCAACTGCAAATGCTAAGTCTGGTCCAGTGCATACTTGAGCATACATAAGACTACCAACTAATCTAGCATGAGATTTTGAATCCATCTCAGCCTTTTGAGCTGCAAACACATGCAATTTATTTTATTTAATTTATCACCTTTAGACAAGGGACTTCACCTGCATTGCAGGTTTCCATTCCAAAACGGTTCAAAACTTTGGTAATGTAGCAAGCTTGAGATAATCCTAATAAGCCACATTTTCTGTCCCTTCTAATCTCAATGCCTAAGACAAAAGATGCTTCCCCCAAAATTTTCATGTCAAAATTCTTTGACAGAAAGATTTTAGTGTCTTTGAGCAATTTGAGATTTGAACTAGCTAGAAGAATGTCATCTACATATAGAATGAAAAAAACAAAATTTTCTCCCGCTGTCTTAAGATAAATGCATTCATCTACAATGTTCTCTGTAAATCCAAAGGTAGATATAACTAAATCAAATTTTCTATACCACTACCTAGATACTTGTTTTAAACTATAAATTGAATTTTTGAGTTTATAAACCATTTTCTCTTTCCCTGGAACACCAAATTTTTCAGGTTGTTTCATATAAATATTTTCCTCAAACTCTCCATTTAGAAAAGTCGTCTTAACATCCATCTGATGCACCTCCATGTCAAAATGAGTCACTAAAGCCATGATGATTCTAAAAGAATCTTTTGTTGACACAAGAGAAAATGTTTCAGCAAAATCAATGCCTTCTTTTTTAGTGAACCCCTTAGCAACCGTCTAGCTTTAAACCTCTCTATATTTATCTTAGCATTTCTTTTTGTTTTGTAAACCCACTTAGAGTCTATAGCTTTTTTATTTGACTTCATGGACTTTATTTCTACATTCATGGCCTCAAGCCATTTTTAAAATCCTCACCATTTTTAGCTTCACTAAAAGAGACTGGATCAATGTCTTATGTAGGTTCATCATCAATTTCTTGAGAATACACTATAAATTCATTGTTAGTTCCAAATGTTGGAACCTTTTCTCTTGTAGATCTTTTTAGTTCGGGATTAGTTCAGGTTCTTCTTCATGCTCTAGTGGTTATGCATTATTTTCTAGATTTTCATTGTTACCTACAGGTTGATCTATTTCCATATTTTCAGCAAAATTTTCATTTGATGGCTCAGTTCATCATCAATTTCTTGAGAATACACTATAAATTCATTTAAAACTTTGATTTTTTGTAGTTAAATCAGTGATATTTGGTGAAATAGTCTGATTGTTTAGGTTAAGTGAAACTCAAGAATTTTCAATATTTTTTGCAAGTTCAGTAGATAAATCTACATAGTCTGCATTGAATTGAGTCTCTCCTAAAACTTTAACTTGATAAGTCTCAAAAGTTCTGGGAGAATGTTTACTTGAGTAGAGTTTATAACCCTTAGAATTTTCACAATAACCTATATAATGACAACTAACAGATCTTGATTCAAGTTTCTTGTCAGTGTAAGTCATAGAATGTAATTTAGGGATGTACATCATGTAGTTAATACTTACTTATTCTGTATATGGTAGTACGTAGAGTTGTAGTACAAAAAATATTATCTATATATAGCCTGCAGTGTGAGATGAATATATATCAGAAAATTATTTCTCTAAATCGTGTCATATTTGAGTTGGTATCAGAGCAAAGATACAAAAGGACTTTGTCTCTTTTTCTTTTCTGCTACAAACTATTTTATGAAATTGAACTCCATTGTTAGGGTTCTTTTCTCTCAATTTCGTCTACATCTTCAAAGCATCCCAGCCACGTTTCGTTTGTCGACAATGAGTGAGTCATTCATTAGAAGTTGACTTTGGTTCGTCATCATAGTGCAAGCAGTGTTGTTCTCTATGGTGTTATCATCTGACGTCCGATCTATGTCAGACAGATCTCTAGCACCAGCGGCGACGGTTCAAGCTTGGTATTACGGAGGTGACGATTCAAGCTCTTATCCGACCCGGCTCTTCAGTCCGCCATTCAAGCTCTTTGATTCCGACATCTCCTCATAGTCACCGCATCTCCTCCAGCATCTCCAATCCGGCGTAGGTAGTCCAGTTCTGACCCGGCTTCAGCCGACCTGGATTTAGATCCATTCGACCCGACCCATCTATCAGACCCGCTCCGTCAGACCCAATCCACTTTGTCCAGATTTGTTAACACACCCAAGAATCTAATTAGTACACCCACTCCAAAAAAAAGGTGGAGGGAAAGATGTCTCGTGTGTATGTTGGTAATTTGGATTCTCATGTTTTAGAATGAGAGCTTGAAATTGAGTTTCGTAATTTCGGAATGATCAGAAGAATATGGGAGGAAATCACCGGGTTATGCTTTCATTGATTTTGTCCGCATGAGAGATGTTGCTAATGCTATTCGGGAATTAGATGGCAAGTATGGCTGGAGAGTTTAGTTTTCCCATGATTCTAGACATGTTGTGGGACAATAATGCTCTAACGGTATTATCTCTCGAGTAGGTGGTGGTAAGATTGGTATGACTTTAAAAGTTTCAAACTTTGTTGGTTCTGATACTTAGATTATTGATTCTAGTGCCTCTGATCATATGATTTATGATAAATCTTACTTTATTGCTGAGTTGTCTGCTCTACCAGTGTTCTATGTCACTAATGCTAATGGTGAGGCCTTTCTTGTGCTAGGGAGATGGTCAGTTCGTATCACTCTTATTTTAGAACTTCATAATGTACTATATGTACCTGACTTATCACATCACTTATTATTTGTTCTCTAATTGAATACTGAGTCTAGATGCTATGTAACTTTCTTTCCCATGTATGTGATTTTTCAGGATCTTCTCACCAAGTAGATACTCGGTCGGGGGGATTTAAGGCAGATTGTTTCACCTGGATCAACATAAGGAGGAGCTAAACGAGGGGGCACAACCATGTACTGCCTTGACTGCAAGTTCTATCCATCTAAGTGAAATTTGGTCGTGGCATCACCCATTGGGGCATTCATCTTTCCATGTTATGAAAAAAAGTATGTCTTCCCTGTTTATTGCTGTGGATGAGTCTTCTTTGTGTGATGAAAAATGTGTCCTTGCTAAGAGTCATTGTTCTACCAATTCTCTGAGCTTTTCTAAGAGTCATACTCCTTTTGAATTAATTCATTCTGATGTTTGGAGACCTTCCAATGAGCCTATAGTCACATGTATACGGTATTATGTGTCTTTTATTAATGATTGCACTAGGTCGTCCTGGGTTGATTTTCTTCATTCTAGAGATGAGGTTTTTCCTGCTTTTCAAGCTTTTCACACTTATGTTAATACTTCAAGGGCTTGAAGCATATGACATTCATTATCATCACGAAAAGCATACATAATATTATCAATGATAATTTTCTGTTTAAAAGATAATACCCTTTCAATTCTGAAAACTGGTATGTCAAAAACCTTTAGATGCTAGTGAAAAAACCTCTTTGTTCCAGGGACTTCAGGAAGCTTGCTTGCCCTAAAAGGGGCTCTTCTGCCTTTTGGCAAGGCATTAGCCATAAATGGACTTGACATGCCTTTACCGTCTGCCGTTTGAGATGGGCTAGTCAATCCTTTACCCTGGGATTGATCAATTGTGGCTGCATTAGAATGAAGCAAGAACTCATTAAGAGTTTCTTCTCATCTTCAGAAGTTTCCAACTGAGCTTCTTCCTTTGATGTGGATTTATCATTTGAGTGCTTCCCAATCCTTTGTTGGTCTTGGCTTCTGTTTTCCAGCTGGTTTGCTTGATTCAGCAGTGTCGTATGAGACTATATACCAATAAAACCCTAAACCACGTCCATTATGTAGCGGTCCGACAATTTTGTCTCCACTCTTGTATGTTTCCCATAGAGTCTTTTCTTTTGGTTTCAGACTCTACTTCTGGATCCAGTCTCTTGCTTCTGGGGTTACGTCATTCTCTTTGGAACATTGACATCTCTCTTGTAAGGATGTCTGGCAAGTAGTTTTTGTCTCATGCAATTATTTCAATATTATAATCATATTGAGATAAAAACATCTGCCACCTAAGGACTATTCCTCTATCAGCTGCATCAGTTAGTTTATAATTCTTGAAGTTTTGTTACTCACTTTTTATATGTTCGGACCAGGAATTTATTTCCTAAGAATGCTTCTGCACCCTTAATGGATTTAATCCGAGCGAGGACTTCTTTGTCTCTAGTGGAATAGTTTAATTCAGTTGGATTAAACCTTCCTGACATGAATTTACAAATCTTTTTATAACTTGTATCTGGGGTAATAGCTAAGACTGCTCCTACCCAATAGTAATCATTTTGCGTCAGTTTGCAAAATGATCTTATCACCTTCTTCTGGTAATTGTGGGGGTGGAAGATTCTCGTTAGCTCTTTAATTTTCTTGACAGTGTTGCTATGATTTGTCGTGAAAGACCACTACTTTTTAGACTTGTTTTGGGAGAGAGGAGAGTTGTGAGACCACTGACTTGAGGAATAAAATCTCTCACAAAATTAACAACTCCCAAAATCTTTGTAAATACTTTTCGTCTGGGATGTTATCTGGAAATTGGCCAATTTTTTTGACAGTATGGTCTTGGAGACGAATCTCTCCATCCTTAACATGTATGTCGAGGAAATCTATTTCACATTTGATAACATGATATGTCGTTAATTAAAACGTCTATAATTAAACCCTGTAAAACATCATCGTTAGTATAGAATAAGCAGAGATCGTACTTCCCGGGGAATTGAAGGGAACTCTAAACTTTTAGTGTTAACAAATAATGGGGGGTTGGAGATTGATTATTAACTACTAAAATAAAACCTAAATTATTATTTACATGATCGACTTTTCTTTAAAAAACTTAAACCAAATTTACCATTACATCACATAATTACAAGTTCAAACCTATCATGTATTCTAATTCGACCAATTACATACTTTTTAGACACCAATACAATTAGAGCATTAGGAGATTATCTAATCATGCAAGATTTCAATTAACATTTAGATTGACTTAGGGCCGAATCTAAATTTGCATGCAATCGAATTCAATAACACTTAGAGTAGAAATCAAACAAGATTACATTTAAGCACTAAATCTTTGTTGGAGACATGTTTCATGTATGGCGTCACCCACCATGGTTTCATATACAAATTTCCAGAATTTTTACCACTTTTAATCAACACAAACAGAACCTAATTAGGGCATGATTTGATCTGTGTCAATATGGTTGATGAATCTAGCACTCAAACACAATCTTATGGACTGCATCCAAACACTAAATTTATATGCACATATCTGAAAATTATCTAAAAGTATGAGAAAGATGATTAGAACACAACAATAGAAATACAAACTCAATAATTATAAGAAACCATCAATTCGACAAAGATCCAAAAATCCAATAAAACAATCTGAAATTTTTGATTCTTAATACAAAACAATAATCCCACACAAACATCATACTCCAATCTTCATAGACAAAATATTGTAAAAAATCAAAAATGAACAAACCCATGAAGAAGAGTTGCGAGAATCACACGTTGTAGGAACCTTGGATGTGTGTCTTCAATGGTGATTTCGGTGGAGATGAAATTGATATATGGGGGAGAACGACTTGTTGTTTTGGTGAAGGATGTTTGAGGTAGTATTTTAGTAGAGTTTTGACTCTTGAATGCAAAGGAGAAGTGATTTTATTTGAGAGGTGAAACCATGTATATATATATATATATATAGAGGAAAGGGGGATGCACGGTTTGGTTTTCTCTTTGATGTTGCATCTTCCTTCCTATTATAATGTCATGTTTTATTCCATTAAATCATGCTATGCTTTATTCCCTTAATGATCATCCTCTATTTAATTGTTGCATGACTTGGCTCCATCTTCTTTTCTCATAGCTCATCCTCCATTTCTTAATTCTCTCCACTTGGGCACTCTCATCCTCCATGCTTTAGTCCCTTAATTCATGCCATTCTTTATTCCCTCAATGATCATCTTTTATTTAATTATTGCATGACTTGGCTCCATCTCTTTTTCTTTAATGATCTCTTCTATTTAATTGTTACATGACTTGTTGATGATAGGACTCCATGTACATGGCTTTTCCTTGTTGCACTCTATTATTATCTCTTAAATCCAATTAGAACTAGTAAGTTAGTAAAATAGGAAAGTTCAATTAGGAAAGTTACGGAATAAGAATTTCAGTTCAAATAGGGCTTTCCCAATGCAAATACAAATGTTACAGAAACGTCAAATGATGAAGACTCCTAATTCACCTAGGTTTCCTAGTTCAACGGGGAATCCTACTTTAAATTGGACTCTTGACAATTTCTGTGTTTTTAACTCATGTAAGCACAAAAATGCACCTAATAGTCTAATATCGCCCAAGACTCTTACTACGACTTAATGACTCAATAGTACAACAATAAAGGCTAAGCAAAGTACAAATGGAAGTAAAAACATGTTAAGAATGTCGCAAAAATTGCTCCTATAAGTTCAAAAGTGGGTAATGCTATGGAATTAGGATGCATTTTGACTTGCCAGAATCCTGACTATGCATCAAACTTGGAGAAGATTCTTCCTCCCTTGAGTCTGTTGATGAGAACTCTCACTTGTGCTATCTGATACCAATCGTTTATGGTCTTCTTATTCACATCTCTATAACCTATCACATTTTGGCTTTTTCTCTTACTTGTTCTGCATAATTTCTTATGAGAAAGGCTAGAGCATGATGAGGACTATCAGATGGCCTAATTAACTTCTTTTCAAGAAGTTCCTGAATCTGGCTTTCCATTTCTTTTTTATCTTGCTCTCTATAATGTGGAATAGCTTTGACATGGAAAATAGCATTTGCATCATGCATTTTTAGCTCACAATATACTAGACCTTTTTCCTAGTACAATTGAGGGTCTTCACTGATGATGAGTTTCAGTAAATTCTCAATCTCTATAAGGGTAGGAACCTTCTTTTGTTGAACCTTGTTGGCATATACCTTAAGGTTGTGTTCCAAATGAAATCTTCTGCTCCATCATAGCTTGAACTCTCATTATCAGAACCTTGAGGATTTTCCTCTAATTTTGATTCTTTCGAGTCTTTTGAATTCATTTCAACCGTTATTATTTCTTGATAATCTTTTAGCTGATCTTTTAACAACGGAACCAGTTGAAATTCTAGCTCATAACCTGGATTGTGATCACTACTCTTCGCTTATGATCTATGATATTGTTATGTGAAACCTTCTCCTGTGATTCTTACTGCAACTATAAGTCTTGATTCCCAGTAGAACTTGTTATATTTCTCAAACCCGAGCATGGTTGGAGTTTGAATTACAATTTGTTGAAGGAGAAAATCATTTTTAGTCAACAAATCAGCTTTCTGAGCTTCACACTACCAAAATCACTTAACGATAAAAGTTCCTCCTCCCAAGGAAATGTTAGCATTCTTAGCGAAGATATTCATATTTATCTCATTGTTTCCCATTCCAATTCATGTGACTGGTTTGTCAGCTCGTTCCCAATATTCTTCAGGAATAGCATATCTCCTCTCTAAACTGTATCCTGATCCACTATCGACAAATGCATGTATATGATATTTCTTGTAATTAAGAATCTTCAGTCTTACGGTTATGTAGAACCAATCGTCTAGACTTGTTTTAATGGTTTTAGTGAATCACCAAATATATTTCAATAAAAGAATTGATTATCCTTTGTTCTTCTTGTGTGGAAGACTCTCATACTTCTGTTGATATAGAATTGCTTAATGAAGTTACTAACTTCATTTTTTCAATATCATTCCTAAGACTCTGCTTGAGGACTTGCTCTATTTCTTGCTCATAGAACATCTCATATTCTTGATCAATACTGATATTAGCATCATTCTCCCTTGTCGTTCTGCTGAGGTCTACGATGAAGCATTCCTTATGATATGTTTCTCATGTTCTCTCACATTTACAATAGTCACATGTAAATGCTACAAAACAATTATTCTGCTTTGGTTTATTCTTCCTAAAAAATTCCTTTTTAGGAGTTGATTTCTCTTTCTTTTCTTCAGAAGATTTTGGTTTATAAGATTTCTTCTTGAATCTATACTTTTTAGAAGCGAACTTTCGTCCACATCTTTTGCTCGAGAAACTACTTGAAAACCTGCTTTTATGGTTCTTGTCCTTGGAGATATGACAACCCCACTGAGTTGGGATATCCATAATTTTAGGACACAAGTTCTCAACTCCTTTGAATTTTTTCTTTGCCATTTTTGACATCAGGTTATCTGTGAATTACTTTCTTAGGAGATCCCTAACCCTTTCTGCTATCCCACCAACTGTAAACTGAGGAATGAGATTTTCTTCAACACATTGAGCTACTGCATCATTACATGGTTATGGAAGCTTTCTATAATATTTTTTAATGAGATCATCATTCTCTATGTCTCTAATTATGTAGTAGTAATTCTAGAATTCATTCCTCTATTATTTGAAAAATCTCATATTACAAATACTTAGTTTCTGAATATTTGCTCTAACTCCTTCTTTCAGTTGCTCATTGTGCCCTGTTATGTCTCCACAAAACAAAGCATAGATTGGCATAGCAAAGTCCAACATACTATTGGTTTGAGCAAGTCTAGTTGCCCAGTTTGGCCACATCGAGCTTTGTTTATAGGAATTGTACCATTTATGGACAATTTCTACCAAGGTTGACTCATAGTATGCATGAGCATTCTCATAGGAATACTTGGATAACACAAGAGCTTGAGTCAGTTTTAAGCTGGCGACCCAATTGTCAATAGCTTTTGTCTTATCCCCAACTCTATCAAGATCTAAGTATACACCTCTTTCAGAGACAGATTATTCCCATTTTGGCTCTGTAGGGATGAACTTTTGCATGCTCTGTTCCCTAATCCTTCCTATATGAGCTTGTCCTTTTAGAAGTTTAGGCTTATTTTCTCGAATAATCATTGTTGGATAGTTCGTAATATTTTGAATTACTGGTACTGGTCCAATATTCCTTATTCTGGATTCATGAATGATTGTCCATCGGTCTTATTTTTCTGTGCTTTTTGATAAGGAAAAATATTCCTCTTCTTCTTCTGTTGGATTTGGGAGATTCCCCTGATGATTTCTTCTAATCCTTCAATGGATTCACAAGATTATGCTTGTGCATAAAGCTCTTTTAATCCCTCTGTTTTAAGCATTTTTAGAGGTCTTTTAGAATCTTCTTCTTTGAATGCTTCTTCGTGAAAGGTTGTGGCTCTTGACTTAGATGTACTAGCCTCATCATATCTGGCAAAGGAGTGTCTATGATGGAATTGAAGTCTAATTTTTCCTCCCATATCTTCGTAAGCTGAAGCATTTGAGCTTTGAACCTGTCTTTCCGGGGTGAGAGTCTCCATTCCCTTGGAAAGGTTACTTCATGCCATTTTGTGAGATGTTTCTACCACAGATTATTTTTGGGATTTGTGAGTATGGATGTAATAACACGAGGGCTATTTAAAAATCTGGTATTTGGTGCCACGTTCGAACTGTTGTTATAAGCGCCTTTAGATCTTAATAGTTATTTGCGATATAAGCAAAGAAGAGTAAACAGAAACACACCAAAGTTATAGTGGTTCAGCTAAAGCCTACCTCCATTGTGATCTCTCTTGAGAGATTTACTAGTACTGAAGAATTTAGGTACAAGTACTTATTGTAGACCTTAACCCCTCCCTGTCTAGCTCCTATCTCTCTATCACCCTTAGCTCTCCCTTTAGGATTTCTGTCTCTCTCTCTAAAAACCTCCCTGCAGCCCTATTTATATCAATAGGGGCTGCTTAATACAATATGGACTAGGATTATTAAACCTAACACAAATCCTAATAGAATATTAGAAGATATACTCTCCTAAAACATATAGAAAAGCTGTGCTAACTTATTTCCTTTTTAAACCTGGATTTGATTACTGAATCCTAACTCCAACATGCATCAACGAGCCAAAAACACAACACGAACTCATTAACTTATAATAGATTCGATAATCTATAGCAAGTTCCATCATCCCGTTCTTCATTGAGATTCCATATGACATAATCTCAGTC
Source organism: Argentina anserina (assembly GCF_933775445.1). NCBI lineage: Eukaryota > Viridiplantae > Streptophyta > Magnoliopsida > Rosales > Rosaceae > Argentina > Argentina anserina. Next base: position 21,242,962 of record NC_065877.1, read on the forward strand.
TCAGACAATGAGCTACATCTCTCAGATGAGTAGTAAAATTTGGGAAACATTAAAATATGCAACTTGGTTGCACAAAGAATCTTCCACTGTTCCTAATAGACTTTTTTTAACCTGTTATTCTGTCATCCTGTAAAACACACACGACAGAACAATTTATTCCATCTCTTGCTAAGAGTTTGATACCTACTTAAACTGCTCCTATATGCATGTAAGAGTATCTTTTTTGCATAGCTTCACTTACTTCCTTAGGAGTAATCAGTCTGATGTTTCTTTCTCCACCAGTGGCTGGAACTGTTAGTTCAAGAATCTTGAACCTATGAGAATCTAAGATGAAATATCCTCTCTTATATATGTCATTCAATCTAAATCTGGGAGCAAATGCCCCTCTTACACTTAATTCAATCTCATTGTACTCAAATTCTTGAGCATTAATGAGTTGTACTAGGACAATACCCTTCTTACTGAGAATTCTATTCAACATCTTCATGTCACTTTTAGATTTGGATTTTTTCCACTCGAGTAGTTTAGGTTCACTAAATTTAAGCTCATTTTCCCCTTTTAGTGAAGGTATCTTGATCTTACTAGCAACCAATCATGCTAGTTTTCTTCATCGATCTTTTCAATTGCTCATTCTTTCATTTTTTCTACAGATTTATGTAGATTTAGGACTATGATGCTCAGCTCTTGAAATTGTTCTTCGAGGCTACTTCCTATCTCTTGGAGGTAGGCTATGCTGTAATTTTATTGGTGAATGATGGCTTCAACGTTTTCGCTGAGTTTTTCTATAGGAAGGTGAAAACTTATGGCTTGACAATCTTCCTTTTTTACTTATAGATCTACTCTTTAATTCATCTTATTCGGGAAACTATAGTCTCTTAAAGCTTTTTCAGGATTTCATATATATCTTTTAATTCAGCTGCTTGCTGATGAATGTTATTAGCGAGATCCTCAGTCCGAGCTAACTTCTTTTCAATATCTAAAAGATATTGATTTTCTTTTAAGTAATCTAGCTTGACTTCAAGCTTAGCTATTCGGGAATAAATCTCCTCGAGTTGATCTGAAACTTTGTCATTGTCTGTGTGTTTTTCTCCAGATAGGTGATCTAGGATTCCAATCAGACTTAGTCTTGAATGATTAGGTTCTGCTACTCTAATCTCATTCTGGAGATGAATATGTTCGTCGTATAGAGTATTTAATACTTTACAGACGTATTCGATGGAGTATTGACATTTTTGGATATGTCTTGAATGAAAGCACACATGTCACTTATCACTTCCTTTTTCTGTACAAAAGGTGTGATTACTTTTGATTTCGATCTTTTTTTATTGGCTTCAAGGAGCCAACTTTGTGGCATAAGTCTGTTTTTACCTGTTTTGAGCAAAACAAGCTCTGATACCAACTAGGGCGGATCTAACTGATGCTCCGAAAATCAAGGGGCTTTTGATCTTCTTCGAAGACTTCTCGAAAAACTTCAATATTTTGTTCAGTTTCGTAAACTCTACGTTGGACTCTGTATACAATATTTCAGTAATTTTTTGTATTTATGTATTTTATTAAATTTTTATATTTTTCTTTTTCTTCCTGAAGTTTCTTAAGAAAATTTCCAGTAAACGCTAATAATTCAAGTCTAGAGGCTATTGCAACTGAACGATAAAAATAATTGTTTACCTTCGAGTGCAGAGGATAGATTTTAACTGCAAATGTCAAAATAAATTAACTCAAATATGAGCCCACTACACTCCGTCAGAAAATAAATAACGGTGAAAACTAACGAAGTTCACTATTTCACATACCAAAGTTGTGTACTGTTCAAAACTTGAAGTACCAAAGTGAAGTTTGTGAAACATGAGGTAGTAAAGTTTATAAGGGGCCAAACATCATGTACCGTTGGGACAAATCTCCTTTTTTTTTTGTTGGACTCAAGTTTAATTTGCTTGTTTATTTGGTTTGTTTTCCTTCATAGTTTGTAGGTAATAATGAGCTTATTCTTTGTAGTGGAGCTTGCTCCTGCCTAACCTAGCAATATTTATTCGTGATTGGCTTATGCCTAATGAAGTTATTCTTTATTCTAAAAAACAAAAAGAGCAGTTTTTTTGTTATAAAAATTAAGCGGTTTTAATAAGCAAAATAAATGAATCACATATTTGTTGTTGAGCTATTGGTGCCTTATTTTAATACAACAATATTTGTACTTAGATTTGAGTGGGTCATGTGCCCCACTCAATTCCTTTATGTCTCCGCTTCTAACGTTATGCGTAGAGTTAAAGTACAGTTAGATTCAAAGGTTGTGATAGCTAATCTGATGGGTATCTCTAAGAACATGAGAATTTACCCTCTCGTTATTGAAATCAAGGAGAAATGAAAAAGATTTGAAAATTCCATTAGGATCTGGGCTCCAAGAAAAGCAATTGGAGCTGCGCATGCGGCTCCGGTGCTTGCCACCAGGATTGTGGATCCTTTGCGATGGGCTTCAGTGCATCAATGTCCTTAGTCTCTGTTTTATGAGTCGATGTCCTCCATTGCCCCCTAAAAGAATTGGCATGGACGACAACAACGGCTAGTATATGTTATTGTTTCTATGTTGGGTTATTATCTTTGTTTTGTTTGGATGTAAAGAGATAATCTCCTTTTTCTTTTTGTATTTCGGGCCTATTCAGGATTTTTATAACCAAAAAAAAATTGATGATCGACTGGAATCTCTGTCCCTTCTTGATAATATGCTTAAGAATGATGTTCCACAAGTATGACTTTTATCTCTAACTAGGTATGTGTGTTATCCAGTATAAATATTAGCTGTACTACACGATCATCTTGAGCATATACATGACACATATCTGCTTGTTTGATTTATTGACTCCATTACATATGTAATAACATTACTTTCTCTTTGGGTTTTCTAAACGGCACACTTCCTTAAAAAAAGGGAATTTAACAAATAGTTCGTTACATTTGATAATATAGATTCTCCCATCATAATTACAAGTTGTTTACCAAAATCAGTAAACAAAGCCATAGTCGTTTGTATCATGCACATGTCGAGTACAAATACTGAAAGAACACTATAAAGTACAAGTGTCTGAAAACATCATGCATATATTTGTCAATCAAAAGTACTAAAGTTCATACATTTATGTGTCAATTGTCAATCCTTTTTTTCTGATTGATTTGGATTTGGAATTGTAATTGTCAAATCCTCTTAACATTTTGCAATCCAATCCAAAATGTTAGGAAGGTAGGGGTGATTTCACTAAACAATACCTCATTTATTATTAAAGCTAACATTTAGTACCTCACATTTGGAAATTATCTCATTGGTACCTCAAGTCTCTATCTCAGCCCAATTTTAGTTCATTTCATTAATTAACACCGTTAGTAGCTTCAACTCCCACTAATTTTCAGAGGCATTTTTGTCACTTGATTTCTCTACAGTTTCAACTTCTTAAAAAAAAAACAAGTTGATAATATATATCATTTCATAGCAAAAATAAATAAACATCATTTATTTACCACAACTATTACAAACAAACTAATTAAAGTTCACAATTACAAAATAAACTAGCATATATTTCATATTGTATATGTCTATTAACCAACAACCATATTGTTACAATAAAACGCTCAAACTATTTTGGAAAAAGTGAAGGAGTAGGAAAAAGAGCGTGCGTAGGAAATCAGTAAGCTGAAAAAAGAGGAGTATAAGACTTGTAAGAGAGAGGGTGTGATGGTTCAAAAGAGAACAAAGGGAGTCAAGTGTTTGACCACGATGTTGTAATATCCCGAAAATTAGTATCTAATTTCCAATGAGTTCCCGGATATTATTAAGTCGGTTGTTGTCCAATTTTATTTCACGAGGGTGAAAACCAAAGTTTTCGAACAATTAATTGCTCAGAAACTTTCAATTTGAAGGGTCTAAGTGTTAACTTTTTATTCGTTAGGAATCTCAAAAAACTTCATTCATAAAGATTGTGGAGTTTGTCAATACAAGTTTGTAGACCTGTGGCACACATGAATTGGAGATCATATGAAAAAGTTGTAATCATCATAAGTTTTGAGATTCCGGGAATTTTAAGTATAAAAGAGAAATTTTGCTTTAGGGTTTCTATTTTTCGTAAAACACTTTTCCTCTCCTTTTCTCTTTGCGCCTTGCCTTTTCAAAATAAAAAATTTCCTTCTAACCCGACCCAACGTTCCCGGCCAGCTCCGGTGGTTCCAAGCGACGGGGCTAGCCCAAAAATCTTCCTCTCCTCCTTGCAGGCCTCCCTATGTTTGTGGAGTGTGCAGTTTCACGTTAGTTTGCGTGCATCGAAGGTTGAAAGGAGACCCGATGACCAGACTTTAACCCAGATTCATTTCTGGCTATTCTAGGCTCTGGTGCTGGTCAAGTTCCCCTCTCCTCTTCCTGGCGACCTCCACAATGGTAGTTGGTTGGACCACCTTGCTCTCATTTGCGTGAATCGAGCTAGACAATGGTAACTATTTCATGGCTGTGAACGGACCCGATTCATGTCCTTTCCGGCGCTGCAGTTGGCCATGACGTCTTTCCTCCCCTTTGCGCATCTCCATGACGCAGTGGGTCACTCTAACTCGAAGCCACATAAGTATTTCAAGGTAGCAAGACGATGGTGGCAGAACAATGATCCTGCATCCTTACCGACGGTGAGTGTACTGTGTTTGGGTTAGTTTTACAGGCTGGTGTTTTCCCCATCCGACTCAAAATGATCTTTCTCACCTTGAGGTTGAAGCTTCAAATTTGCAGACTTAAGTGAGCTCTTAGCAGAGATTTCGACCGAATTCATTATCACACTAGGTACCGAAATGAATTCCTTGTCTTGTTGATGTTATAACTATGTTGACATGCTTAGAGTTGTAGTTTTGCGACCATGTTAGCTTGTAGTTAGCATGTTTGGGTAGTGCCTTGAGGCTATCTAATCTCATTTATCATGTACTAGTGGATTTTTAGTAATTGCGTGTATGATGTGTAGTTTCCGACTGTTAAGTTTTATGTTGTAGGTTAGGAATGGTCAAATTAGTTAGGAGTCAATCCGTGCAGATCCGACCTTTTTACCGACTTTAAACTATGAAGTAACCAATTGGATATTCCGGAATAAGTTTAGTATTAGGCAGCTTAACTTCGAGTCTTGGTGAGATTGTGGGCATAAAACTTTAAATGTTTCTTTTGTACCCAAAGGTTAATGAGTTACAACCTTTTGTTTGATAGGGTATGTGCCAACATTATGTGGAGTGGATTACTCTGATTAGTATTCTTCACAGTACGTATAGAAGACGCAGCGGGAGTAAGAGGTGAGTAAACCTCACAATGATCATCATGATCAAAGTTAATTTATATTTATGAAATTGCTACATGTTAAATTGTTTTACAAATAAGTTTTGTTTAACTCATATGAACTTGATCGATTACGGTTCATAGGTAAGTAAAATGGTTTTATTATAAAAATGATTTTTGAAAGGTTGGGTTTTATTATAAAAATGATTTTTGAAAGGTTTAGCGATTGTGAACTATAGTTGGTATTAGTGGGTGATTCTTGAGTGAATGTCTGTATATATATATATATATTTATTTATTTATTTATGTTGAATATATGTATTGATGGTGTGGAATTGTGAGATGTTATAATTGATTTATATGGGTACTTGTTTGTGTTGGCGGAATGGATTGGAAATTAAGAAAATGTACATTTCTGGTAAATTGATTTATTAGCATGGTTATGCTTATATGTTGATGCTTGAGTCACTTGGATTTAGGTACAATATTTTCATGGTGGGATTGTTATGTCAAGTGAGTTGTTTTTAATATTCGAGTTGTGTTCAAATGTTTTTGTCCTCGGACGGTCACAGTGGTGACAGTGATGGATACAACATTATCATGGTTGGATTGAAATGTTGTAAGTGTACTTTATAATGTTGAGTCGTGTTTAAAATGTTTTTGTCTTCGGATGGTCACCGTTGTTGTGACAGTGACAATTAAATCAGGAACCAAGCCTTTAACTAAGTGTTGATTATGATCAGTTAGAGCTCTAGTATGTCTGTCGTAACACTGTATGTGGGGGAACCGAATAGGGTTATACTCAAGTTCATGAGTGCATGTGTTAAAGGAGATTTTATTTATGATATTTTCATTTGGTCATTGAGGTGTAAAAGAAAACAATAGTGAGTTGTTTTCATGGTTTTGAATGAGGATTTTTGATTACTGGTTGAGGTGTTAGTATTTTCATTCCTAGTATCTGGTGGTGTACTTGTAGAAATTTTTGAACTATGTTTTCATACAAGAATCACTAATCTTTATCTTGCATTTTATTTGAGTGTAATTTGTAGAGTTATATGTTGCTTATGTTTGAGAAATATAAAACATGTGTTATGTAGTTAAGTTTACGCAAACGAGCTTTAAAAAGTTTACCGGGTTTGTTGTTTACAACCCAGTGCACCAATCCATGGTGTATGGTTATATGTGCAAGTGAGGGTATTCAGGTTCGCAGTATGAGAGATTAGAGAAGTTGTGTACAACGATATAAGGGTAATATTTAAAATTGATTCGAATTATCACATTTTCGAATTTGAATTTTGTTTTTCACAAATGTCCTTGAAGATGACAGGATGTGAGTCTGAGTACAAGTCCTCCGACTCTGACTCCTTCGGCTCTACTGGTCCGGCCCCAATCCCTTATACAAGAGTGGCAGTTCTGGCTCCGACGACTTCGACAAATAGATCTGACATCCAAGGCTTTATGTTTCCTGTGGTTGTTTTGTTCCTACTGTTTATGTTTCTTATAGGTTTGTTTCTGCTATATCTTTTATGTTTCTCGTTGTTGGAGTAAGTATTTTAAAAACACAAAATGGCTGGATAGATGAAAAGGGAAAAGATACAAAACATCCATGGTTGACCGATCATGATTAGCATGGGTTTTCCTCAATCTTTTATACCCTTCACATCATGATTAGTTTTGCGATAGAGATTATGATAGAGATTTTGAGCATTTTATTGTAACAATATGGTTGTTGGTTAATAGACATATACAATATGAAATATATGCTGGTTTATTTTGTAATTGCGAACTTTAGCTTGTTTGTAATAGTTATGGTAAATGAATGATGTTTATTTATTTTGTTTTGAAATGACATATATTAATCAAGTTGTTTTTAATATAAATTTAAATTAAAGGAAAATAAAGTGACAAAAATGCCCATAAAAATTAGTGGGAGATGAAGCTATTAACAATGTTAATAAATAGAAGGAACTCAAATTGGGCTGAGATAAAGACTTGAGGTACCAATGCGATTGTGTCTATATGTGAGGTACTAATGGTTATAATGGATAATAGTTGGCGTATTGTTTAGTGAAATCTCCCGAAAGATAGAACTAGTTCCTCATGTTTTAACTATGGACAGATTTCATACCAGCATTGCACATGGCTTGGTTAGTTAGAAACTTTCTTTTCAACCTTGAACTCATGGAAATATAAAAGTTTTTTTTATTTTGCGGGGAGTTAATTGATATTTTAAATAACTCATATAAAAGTTGATGGTTGGAGATTATTTACTAAAAGTATAAACATGTTGAAATTTGAAATCCACGGACACAAATGTAGAGTCAAAGGAATAGGAAAGTAAAAAGTGATAATAGTCAACTTGACTATAAGTAATTGATAGCAAACAAAACACACAAAAAACTATAGCACCTTAGTAAAAACATGAAACAAATACATTATAAAAAAATCAGAAAATTAATTAGAAGTATGAGACTGGTAAGATAAAGTACCAAAAAAATTATATATATAAATACATTATTGATATCTCACAATTACTAGTAATATTTAAAAAATTATAGCAATGTATATCAACTTTTGTCATGAAACAGAATAAAGTATCAAGTAAAGCAAAGATGAATTTGTCAGCATTAATTAACCGAAAAGAGTGTCATAAAATTTATCATGAAACATATAAATACAAGAAGATGCGGGTTTAAAGGTGAAAGTAAGTCTAAATATAGAATTTATAAAAATTCTACAAAATTAACGTAAACTATATACACTTAATTTACATCCAGCTCAACTATAAAACCTGATGTATATAGGTTTTCCTCTACCTATAGAAAGATGAGTATCAAGGACATTTGATGTGGTTAGTCAAGTATTCTTTCTATTTCTTTTATTTTTACAATTTTCTATTTGTTTACTTGAATCCGAGCATTCGAAAAAAGAATTGTATACCTGAAAGTGATGTGTTAGAAACTATTTCCGTAACTAAATAAGAGGTGTTTGAGTGAAGCATGTAAACTATTAACCTCAATATTAGGCAGGGTCTAATTTTAATTTTTGTAGCTCATCTTGGGCAATCACAAGCCTACACAAAATAACAAACCCACACGCAGTATTATCAGCATCTTAAGGAGAAAACAATGAATCAGATGCATTCGTTATTAATTCATTTATTTGTACTATACCTCTTCAACAAATCAGATATTTCATTTGTTAATTCTACCTCCCTCTCACTAGCTTGAGGCTGCAACCAAACAAAATAGGTTAACTAGTGTTTGTAGCATCCATAATCACCTACCATGACTCATAAAATAAATCACTAACACATGTAAGGGAATAAATTTAGATGAGCTAAGGACTTATGTGAAGCTACAAGAATATTGTTTGCCCTTAAAATCTAGATATGCAACTTAATGACTTTTCCCAAGCTTATTACACACGGAAGGTTAGATTCGACTTTTCATGCGGGCAATGTATATATATGGTTTTTTTGTTTTTATTTATTTTTTTATGTTGTACCCAGCGGAATTGCATTTGCGATATTTGGAAAGAATCAACTAATGGTGAGCACTACATTTAGTATTCCAATGTTACTGTTAAAGTTCCTTGACCTCATAGCCTAGCTAGTCGTCTAGCTTAGGAATGTTAAGTACTGCACTATACCGTATGAGACAACAAGAAACTCTACAATTACTCACGAGCTATTTAATTTTTTACTTTCAATTCTTATAAACATATTATTTAAATAAATGTGAAAAATGGACAATGGTGTTTGAGGCCTTAAATATAGTTTTATTTATCTTTTACTTCTATGTTAATTCCTTACAAGTTACATAAGAAAATTAACTAGATAAATATGGATGAAACTCTTCAGAATGTACCAAAGATTTATCTGTCCCATAAGTCACTTGGGTGGATCCTCTATTAGCTGAACGGTTGGCTGAAGTCAAGGATTGAAACAGTAAATTAAGAGAATCCTATATAATTTGAAAAGATTTAAAATGAACTGCCACATTAGTTTGAACCTGTGAAGTCTGCCACAATTTGTTTCAATACAGCAAGAATAGTCTCCTGTTGAGCATGATATAGAGGAATTAATATGTATCATCCTTTAGATATAAGACAATATAATGGGCCAGCACATACCCTTTGTATAATATTTGTTTGCAAAATAGAGTTTAATAAGGGGACAAGAGAATAGCCCGGTAGAGTTGGTGAGATGACATCAGAAGGATTAGTTAGTGGTGATGGAGCTAAGGGTGATGGCAGAGCTGATGATTGTAGAGGATTTGCGAGATTCATACTGATTACCTACATACATAAGGAAACAACCACCTTAGATATACACAATGACAAAAGATAGTAATGACCCCCTAAAGCCCAAATCAACTTTTAATAGTCATCTAATTATATATGCTTAATTAGCCCAAAGAGGGTATTCTAATGTTAACTTAGGTTAAGTCAAAGAATGTCCTTTGACGGTGCTTCTTCTCATACACATGACACCCACATAAAAATTAACACCAATTTATGCAAATATTAAATATCATATTACATTACTTTCAATCCATGTGACATTAATTTTTAGTTTTACAGACCCGATATCTACATGGGCTTGAAGGAGTTGACAAGTGCTATCATAGGATCAAAAATCCATAGTTGGTAAGGAGATTAAGATATATGGCTTGTGTAATAGTGATACTTTTAATTGTCTTTTTTTTTGTGTGTGGTGATGTTAGATACTCTACAAGTACAAACCTATACATTAATAGTTTTGGAACTGATGAAATTTATAATTTAGCGAGATATTAATGCATTTTTTGATAACTTATTAATTTATTAAGGTATAATATATATTTTCTTTTACTTTTTCGAAGAAAAAAAAAGTTTTTATTTTATTCATGCATTACATTTTTTTATTTATCACGGATAAATCCATTCAAACTATTATGTTGTTTGATTCAACGTATTATATTATTTTATTTGATGATAATTAAAATCAACAAAATTATTCAATAAAATCCTCATAAAAGTACAATTTATTATATTAATTATGTCATTATTAATTTATATATTTGATGGGGTGTATATGAATTATCAAATTTCTATTATCTTACAAATTTAGCGCACTATTAATTTAACACGTTAGCCCCAAGTTGGGACCGATAAAAAGTATAATTTTAACGAGGTTATTAATTAATCAGGTATTAATTTAACAAGGTTCTAGTATTATTACTTCTTAAAGTAGTTCGACATTTTATATCTAATATAAATAACAAAAACCATATAGAAAACAGTTGATACAAAAAATTTAATAAGTACTTTGACACAATTGTGCTAACCTCAAAACTACGAACCTGTAAGCTGTGACTTTTTTGTAGTATAGGAATAGGAACGACCTGAAAAAAGAGGCCCAACTTTTTAGTTTTCACCTATAAACCAAGTTTAAAGCCGGACTTACTAAAACAACCTTTTCTAGGTCAACATTCTCTGATGTGACTTTGAAACGTCCTTTTTGTTGAACAACTGGTGCCTTTACCTTCTCATCTAGTTCCTCAATATTTACTGTATTAACAATAACCTTATTATTTAAGAAACAATTGATATGCATACATATACACATTAAAGGAAATAAAAGGTCTGATATACATGTATACACTCATATAAATCATTGTATAATAGTTAAGGCAACAAATTACAACAATAATTCCACGATGTTTAAATTAATCTATGAAACAATTTGCATAATGATAAAGTCACCAAAAACACTATTACAGTTAGTTATAAACACTTGCAAAAGAAAGTAAATACATTCAATGACAACACAAAATCACATAAGATGTGGTTAAAGATAAAAAGTACCACATATGTATAAAATTCTCCACAATGAAGCCAAGAAAACTCTCCACTGAATCTACCTAATCAAATAAATGTTACTTCCGAAATCATAAAACTCAACTAGAGACAATCACTATACAATAGTTGTCGATGTCAAAACTCAATGACGATGCATGTGCAAGAGGCCATGATATCCCACTTAACCTTGTTGTGTCATGTCACAATCTCTATGTGATTAGAGCAACAAACAAAAGTGTTCATATATCAATTTCGTATTTACATTTACAAACTATATATCAATCGTTGATGATTATCATGTATTCTCTATAGAAAATTATCTAATACAAATTAGCATACTATTTTATAGAAAAAGACTGTGTAGTATTCTATTTCAAACAAAAGTCTCTAAACATACCCCTTATATTAATTTAGATCAAAAGTAAGATGTCTTACAATTTGCATAATGATAAAGTCACCAAAAAAATTATTACAATTAGTTATAAACACTTCCAAAAAAAAGTAAATATATTCAATGGCAACACAAAATCACATAAGATCGATGTGGTTAAACAACCTAATTAGGATAAAAAGTATCACATATGTATAAAATTCTCCACAATGAAGCCAAGAAAACTCTCCACCAAGTCTACCTATTTAAATAAATGTTATTATGAAATCATAAAACTCAACTAGAGACAATCACTATACAATAGTTGTCGATTTCAAAACTCAGTGACGATGCATGTGCAAGAGGCCATGATATCCCACTTAACCTTGTTGTGTCATGCCACAATCTCTATGTGATTAGAGCAACAAAGAAAAGTGTTCATATATCAATTTTGTATTTACATTTACAAACTATATATCAATTGCTCATGATCATCATGTATTCTCTATAGAAAATCATCTAATACAAATTAGCATACTATTTTATAGAAAAAGACCGTGTACCATTCTATTTCAAACAAAAGTCTCTAAACATACCCCTTATATTAGTTTAGATCAAAAGTAAGATGTCTTACAATGGAAGACATATACATTGTCTATATATACTTTACATATTCATACATATATAAATTCAAGATAAAATTCATAAACACAAGATAAAATCCATAAACATAAAACATGCCTGGTGATTTAGATGCCTTAGGAACCTCTGAAAGCATGTCATTTGCTAGTTGTGGAGCTATTCCATTGCCATTTGCATGACTTTGGGGTTGGTTTTGAAGTTTCTCACTGAAGATGCCACTAGTTCAAGTGAGATATATGTACATGTATATACATGTGTGTGTCTAAGTTATATATATCATAGCAAAAGATAATTAGAGCACAATATGTAAATAACTACATAATTCATAGTCGTTAGATTCTTCTAAACTATGAGAACTTGATGTGATGTTGGAAAACACTGATTAGAAAAATTAGTTTACAATGTCGCTTAATAGTATATAAAAGATGGCTTTAATGCTATTGCTGAAAAAAGGATTTACAAAAATGTCCAGTTGTAACCACAAAAGAACTGAGTTGAAGATTAGATTTTTTATAAGGAGGATAATCCTCTAGTTATAATGTCATGATAGCCAACATTTCAATTCTCGACTCCTTATGTATTACGTACAGAGTAACAACTTCATATAACCATTATCTCCATTTTCATAATCTATTATTTAGTGAGGACATTTGTCGTACTTCATATACAACCAAATTGTGTCATTATATCTATTATACATTTATTACTATATATTTTCTATCTTTTATGGGTACCCTCTTATATTTTTCTGGTTAGTTGTGAGCAGATAATTGTAAATACACTAGTGACATCACTCGCATGAGTCATATTCTCCTATTAGCATTTTCAAAATCTAAGCCTAATATATGACATATCACCGATATTTCCATATATAAGAGATTATATATTAACAAATTAATTTAACTGACTATGATAGATGATGTCTATTTTAAATATTAAAATCAACACATATTAAGAATCATACATAACTCATGGATTTTAGAACCATGTGGGAAACTAAAGGGTGTTTTGAAGTGCTATGGAATGAAAGTTCACAAGTTGATTGTTCTTGAGATTAGAAACTACTGCATCTCATATTATAGAATTTGACACCTTCATTCGCTCATGGAAACATCAAATTGTGAACTAACAAGTTTGTTCAAATCTCCTATTTATCTCGATCGTGTGCCGACTAGTGGACATTATTTTCGTTCTCTTGAAACGGAGTTCTAGATTTTTCATACTAATTATTTGAGACTGAACAAAAAAAACCAATTTACACGATAATCACAACTTCACATAGCATGATAGTATCTATTAGCCATTTATACTATTTATTAGCATAATGGTAAAAAAGGTAAATAACAATCATGGTGATGATATAAAGATGAAATTTATTGTATAGATATATATGTTATATAATATTTTTTTTCGTATTTACTTGGCAAGTATTTGGGAACGATACGAATTAGAAATCAGTGAGTAATGTGACGTCGAGTTACATATGGGTTATTAAAAATCAACAATAATGTGACAGTGAGACATACCTCTCTCCTTATGTAATTGTATCACCAGCCTCTAATATAATAAAACTGCCTGTTGAGAATTGCCTTCTATGATGAGAATTCCCAGTCATAGGATCTATCATTCTTCCAATAATATCTACATTAGGCTTCTCAGTGAGATTGCTTTCAAGGCTGTGTGGTGAAGAATTCCTTGACATATGTAGCTCATGGCCATGACTAGCTATGCTAGAATCGTCGTCTGATTTGTCATTTTTAACTCTGGTATATGAAATATTGAAACATTATACGTAATAGGTCTTGCAACTCATACATCAACTTTTGAAGAAGATTAAAAATAAAAAACAGTAAGGAAAAAAACCCATAGTATATATTTCATAGTTAATTAATACCTGGCATCGTGAAAAGTTGTGTTAACAAATGCAAGAGGACCTTGTTGGTTCCGAATCACATCATTATCTTCCTGTAAAAAAAGGTCTAAGCAATATCTCACACAAAGAAAATTCAATTTCTAATGATGTGTGCAAATGTATTTGTACGAGAACTTTGTGCTAAAAACAAAAAAAAATGATAAACGTAATTTAATCAAATAAAAGAAGTACCATGTCTGCAACTGGGAATAAATTTTGATATTTTGATTGCTTTTGTTGTGGATCAAGAGTACTCAACGAGCTACAACTCTCCAGTTGACTACTATCAAGAGTAGGGTCATCAACATCTTGGATCTAAATAAAGAAAACATAATATAAAAATTGTATTTGATGTTCCAGTTATCATAAAATTATAAGTAAAAATTCAAGATGGGTGTTTACTAGAGAAGCTTGAGCCTTCATATCTTCAATATTGAAGTTCCAACCACTAATTCCACGTTTATATTCATTCTGAAAACAAATCAAAAGTCAACCAAAAAATGATAAGATTGAAAGGACAAATTAATATATAGAGAATATGAGCCCAAGTGCTCTAAATAAGAGAACACTACCAAAGATTGCTAACATTAACCCGAAAAAAAAAATATATGCAACATGTTCAACTTTTACCCGTTATTGGTGACTCAAATATAAATGCAATATGCAAATATAATATCTTCAAGGTTGATGTTCTTACTTTTGTAAGTGTACTATAAAAAATTAAATTAAGCCAATTGCAAAATAATATTTTAAAAAATTTGAAAGAAAACCACTAGCATAATAGTTAGTGATGTTTTCAATGGTCGTACAAACACACCACATCATCATACAAACTCCATGTCACCCAGGATAAGTTGTCTACATTTATGACTTATACAAATTGAGTCATAAGTCCAAATCCATGGGAAAATATACCTTGCTTGTGGATGTTAAAGGATTTTGATTAACTACCCGGCCCTATTGTTATATCGGTGTTGATTTTGTAACCCAATTTTCTTTATCGTACATGAATGGTGATTTATCAAGAATATCAGTAGATCAATATTACATACGTTATAAACCCCCATCATTAATTTTCAAATATATATATTTAAGAAATATTTAACCTATAAAGAAAGCTTAACATGTAAACAACCTAGTAATCATAGGGAGTAATTCTATTTGTCAGCCCACATGGTTGTTTTATTCTTGGTACTGTTTGTTGAGCTATAAATTTAATTGACATCTTAATTCAATAAAAAAATATGTAAACTAACCTATCTAGGTTTATATAACCACATAATTCATTTATGCAATGAAAATATGATTTGGAAAGTGATCTAACCTAACCTTCTTAAGAAACATTAATTACCTTAATTTACAATAACCACAGTATAACAAAAAATTCACAGTTACGATTTTCTATCCAAAAATATTCTCATTGATTTTTTAAAAAAATTTCTTGCCTGGGAAATCTCCTCCTTTTGACCATCTGGCATTTTCTTTTGAGCAAGCATATACTCTTCTTTTCTCTATATTTGGAAAGACAAATTCTTAAGTACATAAGTTTCATCAACATAGCATGCAAAAAATGAGAAGTTTCAAGAGTCGCATCAGCAAAATTGATTTTGTAACCTTTAATTCCTTAATGCGATCACCAAGAGCAGGCAGCCCCTCCAGAAGTGTTCGTGCAATATAATCATTTGACCGAGCTTGCTTGAAGAAAGAATGTTTCAGCAACTTCTTGGCAGACGGTCGTTTTGAAGGATCTTTTACCAAGCAACTAGCAATCATTTGCTTAAAAGACTAAATGTGGAATATAAGAACCAATGAGCACTAATGCAACCACCATTAATCTTAAGATAGAAAAAAAATATACATTTTTTCAATAAATACCTTGGAGAATTTTCTATCCCTTTCATAATCAAGACCAGGCGGTGCATTTTGCAAGGTCATAAGCAGTACCTACCACCAACATATCCTTAAGTTCTATGAACTCATAATGTGCTCAAAGTTGCTCATAGAAGCATACAATATCAATGGATAAGCACCTTCATTGGAGGATATTTTGAGAAAGGAGCATGGCCATGGGCAAGCTCCAATGCAGTTATACCAAAAGACCATATGTCAGCCCTACATTATTAATCCAACCCAACCTTAACACCAAAATAAAAATTATATAATGGAAAAAAGCTTTTATGAAGAATATACCGTACGAGTAGGAACAATTTTAAACACACTTACTTAAAATCATAACCATGTAGTTGCTCCATAACCTCGGGTGCCATCCTACAAGAAGAAAATGTTGCTTCTAAGATAGAAGGGCATTGAGAAAAGTGAGACCATAAAATTAAACTTATTCCTTTCGGACATTAGAATTTCAAGTTCCTTATATACGATTTGTATATAATCCAAGCCATTAGTTTATATTTCATCTCGTGAGATAGCTTAAGATTTCACAAATGACAAAGTCATAAAGTGCGTAGAAAAAGCAAGCATACCAACAAGGTGTTCCCACAAATGTATTTCTCATCCTTTGCCTATCACCGTTATCAAAAAGGCAAGCAGAGACACCAAAGTCCCCAAGCTTGATTGCACCACGTGAGTCAATAAGGATATTCCCAGCCTATAGAAGAGTTTAGAGATTGTGCAAAGTTGAGGTGCAAGTGTATGACAGTTACACTAATATTAGAGACAAAAGTAAAGGAAAAAACAAGCAGTTTTCACTAATGGATTAGTGTGTTATTTTGGCACATATATAGCAAAAAAATACTTCGGCATAGTAAAAACATAAAATGCTTATTGTTGTTATTAATGGTGAAGTCACTTAATCCGAGGTCATGATGGACACTTCCAATAAAAGGAAATCCACCAAGCCAGCCAAGGAGGGTGGCGCGCACACACACATATATGGAAAATGCAACACCTCTGTTGGTATGACTAGCTCTATTGATCTACAACATGCATGGATTAAATATAGGTATAAATGCGATGCGGTGATACAGTTTTGACAAGAAATCATTTGTAACAATAATAGGAGTAAAAAAAAAATGATACTTACACCATGGATATATGAAAGACAGGATGTTGACATATTACAGACAGAAAAAAGTATCATTTTCACTTATTGGTTTTGAAATGGATATATATAGAACAGTAAATTGTGGCATAGCATAACATACTTACCATCTCTTTACATGTATAAATAACATGAAAAAAGCATTTAACTTGGTTCCCATTGAAATCATATAATTAATGAAATTTTGAACAATTGGTTTACTGATTGCAACGTCTGCTTAAAGAACCATCACAAATAAACCCGGCGCCTTGTAAAATTCTCATTGATAAATTCATAGGAAATATGATATCTAAGACAAAAAGGTAACAAACTTGCCACTGTGTCCGATTGAAAATTTGTTTTTTCTTAGGATATAGTAATTATACATGTAGCAGGAAACAAAAAGATTCAATATTGTTTAAAAGATATATGCAACTCAAAGACAGACATATGATAGGTTTTACAAAGAAGTACCAACGTTGAGGTAATAAAACAAAATACTAGTTATGCAATCAAGCATAAAGAAACTCCAGGACCAAGTTAAGACCAACTGATATGTTCCTACAGAGATTATGGGATTATAATCATTATATCAAAATAAGTGTGGAAGAAAAAACAATCTTACTTTGACGTCTCGATGAATGTGTCCATGATGGTGTAGATACTCTAAACCCTTCAGAATCTCACGTAATATAGTGGCTATAGCTACTTCCTCAAAACCATCTGGGTATGCGGCTTTTAAAATGTGAAGACAAGAACCTCCGGCCATAAAAGGCATGACAACCCACAGATTATGATCACTAACAAAGGAACAATGTGATTTGAGGACATTTGGATGATCAACCAATATCATTGTTTGCGCTTCACGTGAAATGTTATTCTGTAAGAAGCAAACACATTGACACAATGTTAGTTGTTAACACGAGTATCATTGAGCAGGAGTCAATTGGGCATATACCCAACTAATCTGATTCACAATTAGATCATTATCAATTAACCTAAGCTATATAACAAAAGTTTATGTATCTTCCAATCCTAGCTAGCAGCCTAAAAAATAGTCATGAATCATGGATCACATTACCAATAAGAAAAGAATACAAGACAAGATAAAGATAATTAGGCATATATATTGAATTTGGTACCAGATCACAATTGTCTCTTTCGAAGTCGAGGATTTTGATGGCAACAACCTCATTGAAGGGCTTACACAGGGCACGGTGTACAGAGGCGCTCACACCTTGGCCGACCTCCTCGTAGAGCGTATAGTGCTCCGGTCCTATTGGGTACTTCTTCTTCTTCTCCATCCTCACCAGAATGTTCTTCTTCTTCCTCTTGTTGATCAAACCAAATAATCACAGATACAAATGCAGAAACTGGTTTGGGTGCCACACAGAGGCAGAAGCAGAGAAGAATAAGAGACCATGCATCTGAGGCATTGAGTGTGTTTTAAAGGCGGTCACAGGAGTGAAGGGAAAAAGGTAGAGAAAGGCATTGAATACAGGAAAACGATGATGGTGACGAGAGACGAGGTTGTTGCGTTTGTGTTGTGTCAAACGCTTAATTTCTCGTGAAAGGGAAAAATGGGAAAAGGAAAACCTGGGATTTTTTTCTTTGTAGTTTATGGATTTTGATTTCGTGTTTTAGGTTTTCCCAGGTTGTTTGATTTTGTGTTTGGAAAGAGATAGAAATGGAAGAAACGAAGGTGTCGGATCGCCGCTAAAACGGTGGAGAGAGAGAGAGAGAGAGAGTTCCTTACGTTTGTATGCAGGCATATATCCCGCCACTTGTTATCAGTCCATTTTTCCTTTTCATCTTCCATCCTGGTAGCACGTGACTTCTGCGTGCTACTTGTAATTTTTTTTGGTTGAAACGTGTTACTTGTATTTTAGGTAGAAGAAGGACTATACATATTAGGGTAAAAAAGGAACAAGCAAGTAAAGTTGAGCTGCGCACTCTCTCTCTCTCTCTCTCTCTCTCTACTCCGTTTTGGTCTCGTTGAGGCTTCAGCCCTCCTCCATTGTATCTCTTCCTAGGGTTTCCTCTGCACCCCCAATAGCCCCACGCGCCGAGATGAAGCTCACCGTGAAGACCCTCAAGGGCAGCCATTTCGAAATTAGGGTTCAGCCCACCGACACCGTGAGCAACTCTCATTTCTCTCAATTCTTCAAATTTCCATTTTCTGCCCTATTTAGCATTTCGCGTTATTTGGGTCCGGGTAGTTGAGCAATGCCCAATTTGGGAATGGTTGAAAACGTTGTTGGTACTTGTGGTTTAGTTTGTTTAGATGTGATTGGGGGAGAGTTGGGGATTGGGTGTCTTTGATGTTTGTTTTTTGAATGAGTGAAGGTGATGGGTGTTAAGAAGAACATTGAGGACATACAAGGGAAAGATAATTACCCATGTGGGCAGCAGTTGCTCATACACAATGGGAAAGTGTTGAAAGATGAAACTACCTTGGCCGACAACAAGGTCTCCGAAGATGGTTTTCTTGTTGTCATGCTCAGCAAGGTACCTCTCTCGCTCTCGAAAATAATGTTGCTGTTATTATTCGAATGTAGAGACAGTTTATAATGTTATTGTTAGTTGTGAATTGATTTTCGGTAATGTTGGTTAGTTTAGTGTCTGATTATGGGAAGACTGTAGTTATAGAGTTTGTGTGACTGACACTTTTGTATGCATCGATATTGGAAGTTTGATATTGTTTATAGGGTATGTAATTGAATTATTTCATTGTACCTGCTGCTACACCTCTAATTTAGAAAGATAAGTTTGACAGATATAGATATAATGGTTTCATCTACTTCGGTAGGGAAATAATGCCGAGGATACAAGTATTAATTTTATCAATAAAACGATGAGAGTTGTGAATAATATTTTGAGGTGTGTGATGGAGTGTAAAGCTTACCATGATTAGGTATTGTATCTGTGCCTAATGGAGAAATTATATGCCAAGCTGGAGGTAAATGATTCCTTTAACGATTTGTGAAGTGCTGCTAGGGACTACTCAGATAAATATATTCAAGGTTTTAATTGCAATTCTACGTTATGGATATGGAGGTGGCCAATAAAACATAGAGGCTGCCTATTAGGACAGTGAGCTTTTGGGATCTGGTTGTGGATGAAGTGGAGAGGTGGTTAAATACTGGATGGAAGCATTTTTAGCAAGAGGCGAAGATAATTGTGGTTCAGGCGTCTTGAGCCGCTTACCATTATTTACTCTTTTCCTTTTGAGATCCTTTCCAGTGTCAATAATAGTGTCTTCACAGAGAGGGGTGGGGGAAGTAACAGAGACCAGTTAATCAAATGGGAAATGGTGCAAGGTACTTTTAAGCGTGGGAATCTGGTAATAATAAAAAAAAACATGAGGATCTACTTTGTAATAGTGACACTGTTTACATAAGGAAAGGAGGAGTTATAGTATATATTATCTTGTCTTTTTGTTACCCTGAATCGCCCAAACCCACTTTGCGGACCAAGCTCGAAACTGGGTCCTCCTGCTGAACCCTACAATCTTTCCTGGCTAGCTATTGTTATTAACATGATCTTTCCTACTAATCCTTTGTTGATTTTAGTAAACTGTTACTAGAAGCGTTTATGGACTGCATACAAATGCCTGGGATTCTGCGTGGTGCTTTGAGGTTCAATGCAAAGTCCACATCAACTAATTCTCATCTTGCTTCAATACAAAGAATGTAAAAGTATGATTAAAAAGAAAATATTACTTTTCTAAACTGAACCAATTAAAAATGAGTAAATAGAAATCAGATGGTGTAAGATTTGTACTGATACAATTTTTTTTTGCATAATTTAGTCTTTTAAGCTGTTATACTTTGCAAGGAAAGTTCACTGAAATCCACATATGGTTGTGTGTGTTTTTGTGTGTTGCCCTTGTTTGTTATTAGCTCATTCAATCGGAATCTTGCATGGAACATGATAGTTGGTGTTATCACTTTATATGCTGCTATGGATATTGTTCAGTTGTTACTTGTATTTTGCTAAAACCAACATCTGTTTTGTGTGTGTTTGCACGAAAGGTCCAAGATGATATGTATATATGAAACATAACCTGGATAGGCAGCAATTGCAGATATTCTTTGTTTTATGATTTAAGTGGTTTGCATAACTCCTCGTTCATACTTGTATTCGCTGTTTCAATTCCTGTTTTGTTATTGTGACAGAGTAAAACTTCAGGCTTAGTAGGGACTTCATCTGCTCAGGTCATTACTTGCACTTAAAAAAAAAACAAATTGTGTGGTATACATTTTTGTTTTTTGTTTTCTCATGTATAAGCTATTCTGTAATTCTATATCACAGCCTGCTTCTACGATTCCACCTACAACTGCACCAATCTCCAATTCTACTACCAGAGCTGAAGCTCCCGTACAAGCACCGTGAGTTTATATGACAAGAAGCCTTTTGAATTAGTTTTTAGAGTAATTTAGATTTCATCCAACATACTTTTCCCTTTCTGATTTGCAGGCCCTCAGAGAGTACCGTACCTCCTTCAGACACAGCTGAGTATGGTTTTATCTGAAATTCCATACAATGATATTAGGTCTAGTTTGTGTGTTCCAGGTTGAATCCGATAATTTAATAAGATGTGTGACTTGTGTGAATGAACAATAATTTGGTCGATGTGTGCTGTCCATGTTGTGACCTTAGTAAGTGTAGGTATCTCAACATCCTGTGTGTGTATTTTCTTTCTTTCCTCTTTAGGTGGAGTGCTGCTTTATTTTATAGTTTTCTGTTCTAATTTCTATTTCTTCCGTTCCAATACAGCATATATAAACAAAGTTAGATTTTTCGTATCTAAGTATGTTTACTTATTTGATGTAGAACCTACTGATGTTAAGTCTATTGTGTTGCAATTTCAGTATGCATACTGATACCTATGGTCAAGCTGCGTCAAACTTTGATCAGACTATTCAACAAATAATGGATATGGGTGGTGGAACTTGGGACAGAGAAACAGTTACACGTGCACTTCGAGCGGCTTATAACAACCCAGAGCGAGCAGTGGACTATTTGTACTCTGTATGTCTACATCTAATTAACTGAGCTCTTATATTGATGTAATCAGCTGCTGACACAGTGTTCTTCAGAGCATTCCAGAAACCGCTGAAGTTCCAGTGCCTGTGGCTCATTTCCCTGCAAGTCAGGCAACTGAAACAGGCATTGGTAATGCTACACCTGTCTCCGGAGCACCTAATTCTGCTCCCCTGAATATGTTTCCGCAGGTAAACCTTATGATTGTGGAAGGACTTTCTTTTCATTTTATTCTGTTGTATATTTATCTTAGTTGGATCTCTTCAGGAAGCATTGTCCGGTGCTGGTGCTGGTGCACTTGGATCCCTTGACTTCCTTAGAAACAATCATCAGGTAAACATCCTGTTACCATGCCTCCTAAAGTGTTCTTATTGCTGTATAAATCATGAAATTGACATGATTAGATCATATAAAACTTTTCCAATTATACTGTGGAATTAGGTACATCACAATGTGCATGGTATGATTTTATTTGACATTGTGATGCCAATTGCTATTTTAATTTATTTTACTTTTTTTTAATAAGTATTCTGGAATCCAATGAAAAGAAGCTAAGCAGATGTAATCACAGCCGAAGCACCTACATTTCACTAGTCAATTGCATGCTAGTCTTTATCTATCTGTTGAATGGGTTCTGTGGGAGATCATGTCTGGTTTAGATGTTTCCTTTGCTATATTTAGCTGTTAATGATGAGGGTTTTGGTTTATTTAATTTGTCTTTATTACAGTTCCAAACTTTGCGCTCAATGGTGCAAGCCAACCCACAAATTTTACAGGTAGGTATAATGTGAATTTTGTCTCACACTTGTTAATGTTATGGTTTCCTTTTAAGTTGTCCCATATTGTCTTGATTCTGCTTTTGTTTACAGCCCATGCTGCAGGAGCTTGGAAAGCAAAACCCCCAGCTTTTAAGATTAATTCAGGAGCACCATGCCGAGTTCCTTCAGTTGATAAATGAACCTCTTGAGGGTTCTGAAGGGTGAGCATTGAGCACCTTTACATGCGGAGTTCTTAAACCATAGTCATAAAAAAATGCCTAATAAAATCCTTGAAATCTTATCAGGCCTCAAAAATAGAATAGTTACAATATATAAAATTGTTAAAAATTTATCAACACTGAGAAACCTGGCCAAGCAGGATTAATTCTCTTTTGTGATTGTTGAAGCGCATGTCCTGTATGTGTTTTTCACTAAATTAATCTTTCCTCCAGTGACATGTTTGATCAGCCTGATCAAGAAATGCCACATGCTATCAATGTAACTCCAGCAGAACAGGAGGCCATTGAACGAGTATGTATTTTTATTCTATCTCTGATAATCATTCGTGTAATTTATTTATGTTGGCTCATTAGTTGTACAATTTTCTCTGTAGCTTGAGGCAATGGGATTTGATAGAGCCTTGGTGATTGAAGCATTTTTGGCTTGTGATCGCAATGAAGAACTGGCAGCCAACTATCTATTGGAGAATGCTGGGGATTTCGAAGATTGAATGACAGTCCTTCCCCAGTTAATGGATACCCATTGGATTCATGGTTTTTCTTTTGGATCCTCATTCTTGACACTTGCAGTATCTTCACTCTGGTAGTGTTTGGAGTAACTCGTGTGGCCATTAATAGAATATAATTGATTGCTTTCCCCAAAAGTTCATCTGAAATGTGTGACACCTTTTGTACTTGGCCAAGGCTTATTTCTTGTGACTTTTTTAGGAGAGTTGATTGCTAAAGGAGAAGTCTTCAGTTCCAGTTTTTGTTGTCTCTGGTTTTGTTTAGCTTAGGGCAGTGAAACTTTACAAACCAACCTCACACGAATAATCAAACAAAGAAACGGAACCCCTGGCCTGTGCTCAACAACATGGCATTGTTTATTACTACTCAAGAATTAGATCGAGCTGCTGATTGAGGGACAATATGATGGGCTATAACAAATCAATCTGAGCACCATTTTTGCTTCAGGGCTCTCTTTCCATGCACGGGTCTGTCTACGGGACAATTGCACAGTACCACTGAAATGAAGCTCTCAGGCTTTCAGCTTCTAGATTGATTCGTCTGGTGTCATGTAACTTAGCAGAAGTCACATTCCCAAGGTCGACGAGGTCGATAGATACAGTTCTATGTACAATCGGGTTAGTTCTTTTCATTACTACATTAAATATGACAAAACTCTTAAAGATACTAGCAGACTGGAAAAGGGGGTTAAGCAAGAAAATTGAGGATGTTCCTTTAGTCTGCCTCCTAATCTGTTGTCTGCTGCAATTGATAGTTTGACATACGGGTGTTTGCCTGATCAATGTCGCTTGCATAGTAGGATAGGAAGCTGATCCATGTTAACATATTCCTTTTCAAATTTTCAGGATTAGAACTGTAAACTGTGGATAATTTTCCTGAACCACACATTATTGCTACAGTCAATGGTCTAAATATCGGTTATCGGCATCGTATCGGTTTTGGAAAATAAGAATATAACGGGGATATATCGAGATATATCGGATTATATCGGATTTATCGTTTTTGTTAATTTTTAATTTAAATTTAATATATTTATAAACATATACTTCAAAATATTCAAAATATACCAAATAATATTAACTACTAAGTACTAATTGAACAAAAATAGGTGCACAAAAGATAGATTGAGATATTGATTATGCATTCATGCATTATAAACTCTCTTATCATCAGAATCAAAGTCAAAATCATCTTCTCCATTATCTTCATCCTCATCTTCTGAGATAAAATCATCTTCATAAATCACCTTCTGTCTATTTGAGTTGAAATTCCTCAAAACGATATCGTCTCCTTAAAAAAAATCACCGAAAAAAAAGTAATAAGAAAAAAAAAGTAACAAGAAAAAAAGTCACCAAAAAAAAAGTCAACGAAAAAAAATTATCGAAAAAAAGTCTCCGAAAAAAAAAGTCCACGGAAAAAAAAAGTCCACCGAAAAAAAAGTCAAACGAAAAAAAATCCACCGATATATCCCGATATATCACCGATATATCGCATGTTGACC
Source organism: Argentina anserina (assembly GCF_933775445.1). NCBI lineage: Eukaryota > Viridiplantae > Streptophyta > Magnoliopsida > Rosales > Rosaceae > Argentina > Argentina anserina. The sequence continues at coordinate 21,268,102 of NC_065877.1, forward strand.
CGATATTTTGAGTTGACCGATATATTAAGGCGATATGGCATTTATCATATCGGTTTCTAAATATCACCGATATATCGCCGATATATCCCGATATTTAGAACACTGGCTACAGTTCATCAATTCCCAAGCACATTATTGTTTGGTACTGAGTAGACATAGGAGCAATTTGTTTGAAATAGAACATGCCAAATATTCAAGTTTCAATTTGGTCATTGATCTACGTCCAGCAACTCAGGCAACAGATGCTAGGAAATATTGTGATCGTCACCCTTGTCCCTTGATACTCACATCTATTCCTTTTTCTGTCAAAGGGGAACAGTCTTTCATCACTGAGAAAGAGAGACTCAAGCTTATGAATGTAAAGGAGCAAACACTCATAACATAACACAAGTATGACATCAATGACTATTAGGAGTAAGATATTACTAGGCTATTAATCACCTAAAGAAGTGAATAAGAATAAGATTGTGTTGCATGTGCAGTTCGAAGATGATGAAGCCTTGAGAGTTGGAACACTCTAGCTACTTGAAAAACAAGAGTTCATTTGAATAAGTACTGTGGTGATTGCAAGTTTGCAATTAGATTTTAAAAAAAAATTAGAACATGCGCAATGACAGTCTTTTAGTGTAAGTTAACGAAGTTTGTGACATTTCTCCATCAAGTGATTGATTATATGCAAATATCAAAATATTGAGCTTTTTTCCAAATAACAAAATAATGCTCCATTAACTAAAAACTGTGGCGCACATTGACTTATTGATCAGGCTGCCACAACAGTAGGTACTTCTTCTTTACCAATATCATGTAGTTTCGTATCAGTTGTCCTTTGTATCTTTCAGGGGGAACTTAATCAGTTGCTTGCTAGTTTGACTAATCATATATAGTTTTAGAAATAATGGATATCTGATCAATTATTACACGTTAATTATGAGAGAATTGAAGAGTGGATGTGACCCTGTATTCCATGCCGTGAATACACTCTGGGGATGACTAGATGGCTTGTACCCCTACATTGTTCTGTTATCACATCTCGGTAGAAAGTATTAAGAATGAATGGTGTCACTTTTTGTTACAACTGAGTTCTGTTTTGAAATCTATCTGGTCCTTTAAGAGATGCTGGAAACCTGTAAATAAATCCCACTAGGAACAGAACCGACACTATGTGGGCTAGCGAAGCTGCATCTCCCTAAAAAAATTAAATTCATGCCTATTTCAGGCAAGTGTTTCTTCGGCAATGCAACTGACATATGGTGGCAACCTTGATCAACAGCATAAAAGCAACTGAAGGTAGGCAGTACCAGGCTCCTGTTCTGTTCCTTGCATTGAGAAGAGATTCCAAATCCAACCATCACCAGATTAGAATAGGTTGTCGGCTACGTCCCATCTCATGTTGTTATTTGAAAAGTACATAATGTTCCTCTGCATTAAGCTTATCATGTTGCAATAAGAGTTGATCAACAATGAGTTGCAGACCAGGCCTACTCTCTAGGAAAAATCTCTGAGTGTTCCAAATGATTTAAAAGAGGCCAACAAATTGGCATATTTGTACATGAAAAATTACACAATCAGATGAATGAAAATTTACAGCAACTACCCTATTTTCAGAAAGTACATAATACAGTAAATGCAGGCTGCGTGCTTTCAAAGATATACGCTCATCTATTAGTGACAGTAACATCAATTTCCAAGATAAACAGAAAAACCAACATAGTACATAATAATCCATGGTTCAGTTGTTACAGATGTACAGTAGCTTACCAGAGTGAATACCATCAAGTTGAATTTCAAATCCATTTGAACTGGACATGTAGAGTTGCTAGTTTGCATTCTGGAGTGAAAGAAGATAATCAGCTCCACACTGGCGAAAGAATTACAACTTGGAATCTTGACCCTAATCAAATCACGTTAAAATGAAGAAAAAAAAATCAAAGATTTATAGTTAGTTTTTATCTACTCCCATTGGAATTGATTTACAGGTTCCCAGCATATCTAAAAGGAGAAAATAGATTTCAACACAGACCACAGGTGTCTCGCGTAGCTAACATGATAGTCATTCAATGTGAAAAAAATTCCCTTTCAAAAGATTTTCTTAGGATGGACTCTGACAGATACAACCTTGTTACAAAAAATGAGACCACTCGTTCTTAATTATCTACCGAGATGGGATGACAGATTAGTGTAGGGGTACAATCCATCTGGTCATCCCTAGAGTCGAAATGGAACACAGGGTCACATCCACTACTTTTTTTTTTTTTGAGAAAAAGTCACATCCACTCTTAAATTCTCTCATAATTAAAAAGAATTATTGATCAGATATCCAGTATTTGTAAAACTATGATTTATCAAACTAGCGGCAACTAATTAAGTTCCCCCTGAAATATTACAAAGGACAAGTGAGGAGAAACTACATGATATAGGCAAAGAAAAGTACCTAGCTAGTGTTGTAAGTTGTAATAGCATGATCAATCAATCAATGTGTCTACAGTTTTTATTTAATGCTGCATTATCAGGCAATGATCAAAACTTTAAACCAAAGAACTTCAAATTATGAATCCACAGAAACTAGCATTATATATACTCACAATTTTAAGTTACTTACCACAGTATGTACATATATTTTCATCTTAAGATACCAACGCCATCTCAAATGCTTTTAGCTTGATGTGGCAGCCACTGCAATTTCCTGTACAATGGATTTATTGTCAGTTACTGAAGAAGGTCAGTTGCAAAGAACCTAATCATAGTAGAAATTTTGTATCTAGAAATTCTGGACTTCAGAAAGAATACCTCAGGGTCGAGGATCATCTATTTACACCCAATAATTCAGAATTTTAAGACCTGACCTAGCCATTGAAACCACAGAAGAGCGCGTGCAATCCTTTCTGCTATGTATATAACCAATATTAACATCTCGATCATGCAAGCAACTTAGTTTTGTTTATAGCTCCAAAGAGCTAACAAAAAAAAGAAAAGAAAAAGAAACCACTATAGACTTTCATATCTTGATTTATCATGGATCTTCCTTTCTGAGGTTTTATTGGATCAATGCTTTGGGTTTTTGGAAAACCAGCCCTAGCTATTTCTACTTTTATAATCAAAAATGACAAAACTTACTGGGTAAAGACACTCGAACGTACTTCACATGTAGTTCGATTTCAGCATCACATGATATCTCTTACCCTGCAGTAATCACATAAAATTTGTCAATTCGGTGAAAAAAAAAGACTCAGCACTCTCAACTCTCAAGCCAAGAAAAACCACATGACGTTATAATTATATATGAACTAAAGAAGATAATCCGAAAGATTCATTGGGATTAGGGAATACCAGTAGATTGACACAATTACAACTTGGGAGTCTTGACCCTAATCAAATCACGTTACAATAAAACAGTATCAGAGAATTTATGTTTTCATTATTTCATTTATATTGATATGAACGAAATATATAGGACATAAGAAATCTTACCAGAAAAAAGGACCAGTCATAAGGAACGATCTTCTCTTTCTATTGTTGCCAGACTTAGTATTTTTTTCTAGGGGAATGAATTAACTTCATTTGGCATTAAGTCATGCACGACCACAAGGATTAAATATAAGCAGTGACATACCACCTCTTATATATGTCAATTTAATAAAGAAAATAAATGCGCAAAAACACGCTTATTATACAAACCAAAGTCTGAAAAAGTCCAAAAAGAAAACGAAAAAAACACTAAGACATAGTAACTTTCTCTAGTCTAATCTAACGACTTATGACACTAACACATCAAGCCTAAGTCATCAATTTGCGTGGTCACAATGTTAGTAAAATCAAAGAAAAAACAAGGAGGATTTTTCCTCATGAGGCCAAACTCAGACCAAAACTAACATGAAAAGAGAGAGATTAGGACATATGAAGCTCAGCCCATAAGGCAAAGCCTAGCCAAGGCCCATAACCTAACACCATCTTCATCCATGGTAGTTCTGGCCAAATATGACCACACGGGATCTCGCCGACACCTCAATCTAGTGCCATGTCTGGCTTTGGAGCCATGATGATCTAGTGAAGGGACTCGACGCCGCCGCCGCTGCTAAGGAAAACTTGAGCCTCAACCACCGCCGCTAGGGACCAACTCCCCACCAGATCCATCTAGAGTTAATTGAACACAAAATAGATCCAATCAACCTATTCTGAACCACCACACCTGGAATTCGTCGCTTTGACCTTGAAACCCGACCAATTGGACAAGCAAAGATGCAGTCCTTGAGCAGCCAAAGCAAACCGACCTACCGACTACCCGCACCGCATGAGAGAGAAGCTTTCCTCACCTAGGCCTTGCACGCCGGAGCTGACGAAGTCGGAGATGGCGCCACCCTACTGCACAAAACCTAGTTTTAGGTTTTGCAATCGCTCCACAAAATAGGAGCCTGCCAGACTCTGCAGCGGTGTGTTGCGCAGGAAGTCGGGCAGCATACAATCTCTAACAAGATTTGATAGAGCGTTTGGTTAGAACGTCTATAAAATACCCTGAAAAACATCATCGTTAGTATAGAATAAGCAGAGATCGTTCAGTCCGGGGAATTAAAAGGGCCTCAAAACTTATCATGTTATTGGGGGATTTGATTTGGATTCTAAAACTACAACTTAAAATAAATCCTAAATTACTTATATACAATTGATTAACCATTCATCACATAACCAAAACACAAATTCTACTCAAGAAACATGTATGACACACATAGAACAACAAATAGGCAGTAAGTATTTCGATTATTTCTTAGTCCATTTTCAATTCCAATTCTAATTAGAGTCCGAAGCGGTTCATCTAATCGTTAAGACTTCTTAGTTATTTAGAATCAACGAAGCGTTCAATCCTAAACATATGCTAAAAAGAGTTCAACATAACGAAGCGTTCTAGTTAAACAACAAAGTAGCACATAAGCACATTAAGTCGAATTGGAGACATGTAAGCAAGCATGTCGTCACTCATCTTGATTAAACATGCAAATTCCTAGAACTATCACAACCCTAAACAAGTATCAATAATTGAAACACGAAGCGCATATTCAATCAAAGAACACTTTGGTGAATGAAATCGCAACCTTAGGAGAACCATGGCCTTGGCTTCCTCAAACATTGATTTAGATGCACAAGTTCATGGAATAAATTGAAATAAAACCTAAATTATTTCGAAAATCCTACTGCCCTAAGCTATCTAAATCACACGACATACATGCATGATCAAGAGTTCATACAATCAAAACATAAAACCAAATAAGTCTGAATTTATGTTTTTCATATATAAAACCGAAAATAACATCCAAGAATTCATACAATAAATTCGAAAATTGCAGAAAACCTAAATACAAATTACTAGCCATGGATGAATCACACATTAGAAACCTTGAAGGATGAAGCAAAGATGAATTCGATTATAGAGAGGCAAGAGGGGGAGACGGCTTGGTGGAGAATGGATGAAGTTTTTGGCTCGAATTTTCTGGGTATTTTGGCAGGGTTTCGGCTTGGATTTATGAGAGCATGGAGATGCCAAATATGAAGGGAGGCCGTGCCTTTTATAGAGGAATGAGGAGAGGAGGGGCTGCTAGGGTTTTGATGGGCCGATCCATGTATGCACGGCTAGGATCTTTTCTCTTTAATTGGATCGAATGGCTGCCCTTCTTTTCCTTGTAGAACAAGTTCTTATCTCCTTATTTCTCTAGGGTTACACGGCTGGACTCCTTCTCCTTGGCTGAATTGGATAAGACACGGCATTGGACTCCTTTTTCTTCTTGGATATGAGCTGAAAACGTGAGTAGCTTCACCTTCAAGCTCCTTTCCATCCTCTATTTTCCTCATTGGATATGGACTTCAGCTGTGCTATCTCCTCCTATCCCATACGGCAAAGAACTCCTTCAATTTCTCAATTTGATGCCGTGTATTATCCTTTGATTTATCTCTTCAATCTTGAAAATAAAAACCGAAATTAATAAGAAGAGATAATGATTTCGAAACTTATGTCTTAATCTAGCCATTTGTTGTCTTAAAAAGACACATGTAATAGATGAGCTCAACTAGATTAGGAAAGTTTCTAATTTGCAAAAATGAAACTTACTAGAATAAGTAAGTTACTAGAACAAGAAAGTTCATTTAGGAAAGTTTTGTAATAAGAGTTTGAGTTCAAGTAGGACTTTCCAAAATGATACGTTTCCTAGTCTAACAAGGATTGCTAGTGCAAACAGGACTCTCAAGATATCCCCAATGCGACCAAAGCGTAGAAAGATGAAGACTCCTAATCCAACTAGGTTTCCTAGTCCTATAAGGATTCCTACTCAAATTAGGACTCTAGACCAATTCTTCGTTTTTAACTCGTTTAAGCACAAAGACACATCGAAAACCGTCCAAGACTCCTATTGTGACTCAATAACTCAATATTACAACAATAAGGGTTAAACAAAGTATAAATGGAGGTAAAAACATATTAAGAACGTAGCACAAAGTGCTCCTATCAAGGTAATTTGACAAGTTTACTACACCATTCAAGTTGCAAGGTTTGCAAATTGTACAAATCGCACAAACTGTCTGGCAATTCCTCCAGTTGCGAATTATGCGATAAATTCAGATATCTCAAATGTATCATTCCACCAATCTCTTTTGGAATTTCTCTAATAGAGTTTTCTCTCAAATTTAGATTCTTAAGGCTTTTGGATTGTGATATCAACTCTACCCTGATGCTAGTAAGTTTCGATTCAAAAACTGTGAGAGTGCGCATGCTCTTACAGTTAAGAACAGAAATAGGAAATGGACCCTTGGGTGCAAACATTAAAGACAAATGACGGACCTCGTCACCCGGTAACTTCATTCTCTCATTTGCACCATTTACCATCACACTAAAGCATTCATCATTTGTTAGGTATTGGACAAAGTCATGCACAATGTCGTGCATTTTACACCTTTCTATATTCCCCTCTTCATCTTCATTAAAATCTTGAAAGAAAGACCTTGTTACTAAGTACTGAAAACACCTTTCACCAACCACTGTTTCATGTGCTTCCTCCTTTTACTTCAAGATAATCTTGTGACATCCACAACTCAACCACTCTCTTTCATGTGCTTCCATTATAATCCTTTGGAAACGTGGCACAGTAAAAAAGACAACGTTTGGATAGTGGTTCTAGATCATAGTAACTTAGTAATAATGGTTGGAACACCTGCTGCTCAACCTCTTGTAATTCCCATATCTTACTATTCAAAACCTTTACCCATAGTTCTATTGTGTTCTTGCACCGCATTAGACTACCCAAAGTTGTAGCAGAAAGAGGCAAGCATTTGCACCTCTTTACAATTTTATCACCAATATCACTAAACGTTTGAGACTTTTTCCTTTCGCCATCAAAAAATGCAATGTGATAAAACAATGAGCTATATGTTTCTTCATGTTAGAGTTTGAATAGAATTTTACGGTTTCTGCAATTTTTGAAATCAAAAGGACAAGTCTGATCAACTTACCTTTTGGATTTGGACAAACAGATTTTTGAAAGGATACGTTGTCAACATCCTACATACTGAAAGGGTGCCTAGGAATCTATATAACCCCTCCCAGTCTTCTTCTCAAATACAGAAAAAATAAGAACATATTTTCTTCTATCTTTCCCTTTTCCATTCAGAGAGAAAAAACACTGAGTACGTTCGCTAGAATCCAAGGTCTGGTGCTAGGCTCTTGGATTATCGATAATTGTATCCTAGTAGTCAGAAGCCTAACGAACTACAAGCACTGAGTAGGGGTGAAATTCTGTCTAAAGGACATTGCCAATCTGCAAGCCTTTATCGAAACACAAGTCAGTAAACTTGCAACTTCAATTCCTTTATTTTACATCTGCTGTATTTGTATCTGATCAATTGTGCAGTGATCTTTGTAATACTTTTATATCATACAAGTGTATATTCAATTCATTGACATATATCCAACAATCTTTAGACATAAGTTTATGGATCAAGTATCAATGAATGGTGTGAAAACTCATGTGGAGAAACCAGAAAAGTTCAAGGGTGTGGACTTTAAACGATGGCAACAAAAAATGTTGTTTTACCTGACAACTTTGAACCTTGCTCATGTTGTGAAAGAGGAAGTTCCAAAGGCAGAAGGAGATGATGTGACTGTAGAACAATTGAATGCAATTGATGCATGGAAGCACTGTGAGTTTCTATGCAGGAACTATATTCTCAATGGGCTAGATGATACTTTGTATGATGTGTATAGGTCATACAATACTGCAAAGGAACTCTGGGAATCTTTGGAGAAAAAATACAAAGTGGATGATGCAGGTTCAAAGAAGTTCATCATTGGGAAATTTCTGAATTACAAAATGGTGGACGGCAAGACCGTTGTTAGTCAAGTGGATGAACTCCAATTGATAATTCATGAACTTCATGCTGAAGGTATGATGATTAATGAAAGCTTTCAAGTTGGTTCTGTTATAGAGAAATTACCACCTTCTTGGAAAGATTACAAAGTGCACCTGAAGCATAAGAAGAGTGAAATGACAATGGAGGATCTGGTTTTGAAACTACGAGTTCAAGAAGACCATCTGAAAAGTGAGAAGCAAGGCGATGGATCTATCTTCGAAGCCAAAGCAAATATGGTTGAGGGAGAATCTTCCAAGCCGAAGTTCAAAAATCAGAAAGTCAGAAATAATAAGCAAGCTTTCAAGTTAGCACCAAAGCCTAAGAACTTCAAGAAAATTAAAGGCAGTTGCTGGGTGTGTGGAAAGCCAGGACACAAGGCGCAAGAGTGTCGTCACAAGAAAGATGGAAATGCTGCCAATAGGAACAACAACAACCGAGCAAATGTGGCTGTAGCAACTGATGATTTTGTGGCTGTTGTTTCTGAAGTAAATTTGGTGAATGACAACAAAGACTGGTGGATTGATACTGGTGCAACAAGGCACATTTGTGGAGATAAAAATCTGTTCATTACCTATCAACCACTTAATGGTGATGAGCAATTGTTCATGGGAAATGCATCTGCATCAAGTGTTGCTGGAAAGGGTAATGTGGTCCTGACATTTACTTCTGGGAAAAAACTCACCCTCACTGATGTGCTACATGTTCCTGAAATAAGGAAAAATCTTGTGTCTGGTCCTTTGTTGAGCAACAAAGGTTTTAAGCTTGTATTTGAATCTGATAAGTTCGTTCTCACTAAGGGAGGAACTTTTGTAGGAAAGGGCTATCTTGCAGAAGGGCTCTTCAAACTCAATATGTATGATGCTGCTATTAATAATATAAATAAGTATTCTACCTACTTGCTTGAGTCTTCTAGTTTATGGCATGCTAGATTAGGACATGTTAATTACCGTTCTTTACATAGAATGTTTAATCTTGGTCTGCTGCCGAAATGCACAATAGATGCTGCACAGAAATGTGAAACATGTACAGAATCAAAATTTGCAAGGCAAACTTTCAAATCAGTTTTTGGTAGATCAAATGAGGTGTTGGGACTAATCCATAGTGACTTATGTGATTTTAAATCCACACCAAGTCGTGCAGGAAAGAACTATTATGTTACTTTCATAGATGATTGCAGTAAGTACTGCTATGTTTACTTGATACATAGCAAAGATGAAGCTTTGAATATGTTTAAGACATATAAAGCTGAAGTTGAGAATCAACTCAATAAGAAAATTAAAATCCTACGTTCGGATAGAGGTGGTGAATATGAGTCGAATGCATTTGCAGAATTTTGCTCTTTACATGGCATTATACATCAAACAACTGCACCATATTCCCCGCAGCAAAACGGAATTGCTGAAAGGAAAAACAGAACATTTAAAGATATGATAAACTCTATGCTAAATAGTTCTGGTCTTCCCCATAGTTTGTGGGGTGAAGCATTGCTTACCGCTAATGCAATCTTGAATAAAATCCCTCACAAGACAACTGATAAGTCTCCATATGAAGTATGGAAAGGAAGAGTACCTACATATAAAACACTGAAAGTGTGGGGGTGCCTTGCTAAGGTTCAAATTCCTTTACCAAAGAGAACCAAACTAGGACCGAAGACAATTGATTGTGTGTTTATTGGTTATGCCAATAATAGTGCTGCATATAGGTTCTTAGTATTCAAATCAGAAGTTGCTGATATACATATAAATACTATAATAGAATCTGTAGATGCAGAATTTTTTGAAGATATATTTCCATACAAAACTAGAGTATCTTCAAACAAGAGGAAACATGATACAGATCATGCTAATGATTCTACATCATCTGGTGTTCAAGGTAATAACTTGGAACCAAATGATAATAATAATAATGACCAGGAGAAAGACCTGGAACCAAGAAGGAGTAAGAGAATCAAAGTTGCAAAAGACTTTGGACCTGAGTTTCTTACTTATATAGTTGAGTCTGAACCACAAACATATAAGGATGCAATGACCTCTCCAGATGCTCCTTTTTGGAAGGAAGCAATTAATAGTGAAGTTGAATCCATTTTACATAATAACACCTGGGAATTGGTTGATCTACCTCCTGGTAATAAACCAATTGGATACAAATGGATTTTCAAAAAGAAATTGAGACCAGATGGTACTATAGACAAGTATAAAGCTCGTCTAGTTGCAAAAGGATACCGTCAAAAAGAAGGGTTAGATTTCTTTGACACTTACTCACCGGTCACAAGAATTACATCTATAAGATTGCTAATTGCAATTGCATCAGTATATAATCTGGAAATTCACCAAATGGATATTAAGACGGCATTTTTAAATGGTGAATTAGACGAAGAAATATATATGGAACAACCGGAAGGGTTTGTGGTACAAGGTCAAGAAAAGAAGGTTTGTAGACTTGTTAAATCTTTATATGGACTTAAACAAGCTCCTAAGCAATGGCATGAAAAGTTCGATCACACAATGATAACAAATGGATTTCAGATCAATGAATGTGATAAATGTGTATACATAAAGAATTGTAAAAATTCTTGTGTCATTGTATGCTTATATGTAGATGATATGCTCATCTTGGGATCCAATCTGGATGTCATAAATTCTACAAAGAAAATGCTGAACTCTAAGTTCGATATGAAAGATATGGGACGAGCTGATGTGATTCTAGGCATTCGTATTCAAAGGAGTGCAGATGGATATATTCTAACTCAATCTCACTATGTGGAAAAGATACTAAAGAGATTTGGTCACTATGATAGCAATCATGCCGTGACTCCTTTTGATTCCAACTGCAAGTTAAAGAAACATGTTGGTGAAAGTGTATCACAGTTGGAATATTCACAAATAATTGGTTGTTTAATGTACATTATGAATAGTACAAGACCTGATATAGCCTATTCCATAAGCAGGTTAAGTAGATACACCAGCAATCCAGGAAAAGATCACTGGGAGGCTTTAATAAGAGTACTACGGTACTTAAAATACACCATTGATTATGGATTGCATTACACAAGATACCCTCCTGTATTAGAAGGCTACACAGATGCTAATTGGATTTCAGATAGCAATGAATCCAAATCCACAAGTGGATATGTCTTTACACTAGGAGGAGGAGCAATATCTTGGAAATCATCGAAGCAAACGTGCATAGCACGCTCGACAATGGAATCAGAATTTATAGCTTTAGACAAAGCTGGAGAAGAAGCAGAATGGCTTCGCAATTTCTTAGACGATATTCCATTGTGGCCTAAGCCTCTTACAGCTATTTGTATACATTGTGACTGCATGTCAGCAATAGCTAGAGCAAAAAACCATATATATAATGGTAAATCAAGGCACATAAGACGTAGGCATAATACAATCAAGGATATGCTCAAAAATGGAACTATTTCAATTGACTATGTTAAATCAAAAGAGAATATTGCAGATCCTCTTACAAAGGGTATACCAAGAGAGCAAGTCAAGTATACATCGAGGGGAATGGGTTTAAAGCCAATTCAATGAGTCAAGCTTGGCGGAAACCTAACCTAGTTGATTGGAGATCCCATGGTCTAGGTTCAATAGGCAAACTAGTTGAGTGAGATTCAAAACATTGAACACACAACATAACTCATTCCTACGGTGGGAAGTGTGTTACCTGTGATGAAGTGAAAGGTTGAGTTCGATCTATATTCTTAATGACACTAATCTTTTACTTTTTAAGAGGAATATGACAGGATATTCATAAATTAGGTGTCACCTATATGAGAGTAAATGTGGGTCGCATTTATGAGAATTACATGGCTAAGTTCTCTAAAGCTCTCATGAATCCGGGATTTGTTCAGGACCAAAATGAACACAAACGTATGAACTGAAAAGTGTCGAAAGAGATACGTGTGATGCTTATTGTCTTGGCCTACTACAACGGTGGACAGTTCAAGATTTCATATTCACTGCGTCACCAAGTATGTCCGATAAGTATTCACTAAGGTAGGTTCAAGTCCAAAAGACACCTCTCCTGATGCGTATCAATTTCAAGTTTCTCACGAACTCTTCCTATTTTCAAATCCCTATTCAAATGTGGGGGACTGTTAGAGTTTGAATAGAATTTTACGGTTTCTGCAATTTTTGAAATCAAAAGGACAAGTCTGATCAACTTACCTTTTGGATTTGGACAAACAGATTTTTGAAAGGATACGTTGTCAACATCCTACATACTGAAATGGTGCCTAGGAATCTATATAACCCCTCCCAGTCTTCTTCTCAAATACAGAAAAAATAAGAACAGATTTTCTTCTATCTTTCCCTTTTCCATTCAGAGAGAAAAAACACTAAGTACGTTCGCTAGAATCCAAGGTCTGGTGCTAGGCTCTTGGATTATCGATAGTTGTATCCTAGTAGTCAGAAGCCTAACGAACTACAAGCACTGAGTAGGGGTGAAATTCTGTCTAAAGGACATTGCCAATCTGCAAGCCTCTATCGAAACACAAGTCAGTAAACTTGCAACTTCAATTCCTTTATTTTACATCTGCTGTATTTGTATCTGATCAATTGTGCAGTGATCTTTGTAATACTTTTATATCATACAAGTGTATATTCAATTCATTGACATATATCCAACACTTCACTCAACTTCTCCAAATGGATGTTGTGGTCACTGGTTGCTCCCATTGTAGTTGCAACTTGCGCATTTCGGGTTGTTACCAAAATTATACTCGCGAAGGCACCATGCTGTAAAATGTTGAAAAAGGGCTCCCACTTTCTATGGTCTGAGTCCCAAACATTGTCTAAAGCAAGAAGGGACTTCTTGCCCTCTACATAATTAGCTATATGTTGAACATAAGTCTCTAACTCATTAGAATTTGGGACACTTGCATATAGACCCTCAAGGATGGCTTTGGTAACTGCAATTTGTACAAAGGGTTCTGAGATATAGACCTATATTCTTGTACGAAAACAGTCTTTGACCCTGTCATCATTATATGCTAGTTGGGCAAGAGTAGTTTTTCATATCCCCCCTAAACCTACAATAGATATGACAAGAGGCTGCTTCTTTTCTCCACTACTTTGACTCACTAATTGGCTCACTAGCTTATTACTTTCATAGTCTCTACCAAATGTACCAGACTTATCGACAATAGAAAAGCTTTTTCAATCGGGCAGGTTGTTCAATTCCTATTTCATTGTGCTAAAGTTTATAAAATTTTCGCTGCTCATGGGTCAAAGATAACTTCTCATTCAGATCTTGAATCCTCGTAGCAATATCACGATGAAAAATTATATGACTGACTTGCCTTGAGCAAAGACAATGGAAGGGAACAGAGAAACACCCATTGTTCTTAAGAACAATAGTACTTTCGCCTTATTTATGGATCTGTTGCTCAGGGCCGGCCCTGGGGCAAGGCGAAGCAGACATACGCATTGGGTCTCTAAAAATAAGGGCCTCCAATTTCGAAGGGACAAAGATCGGCTCAAATATCACATGCAATGACCGGGTTGTGTAGTGCTCATCGAGGGGGAGAGAATGGCGGTGGTGGAAATCCCTGACGTGGCTGGAATGCGGCGGCGCAACCGGTCAAAGGTCGCAATCTCTGGGTTTCTTTGTTACAAACAGAGAGAACAGAGAGAGTGACGCGTGAGGGAGAGAGAAGAAGAAATAAAAAAGAGAAGGAAAATAAAAAGAAAAAGAGAGAGAGAGAGAGAGGTTTGTGTGTGGGAGAGCCACTCTAGGCTCTCCTTTTACTTTATATTCAACGACGGAGATCAAATGATGGAGATCAATGGCTTAGATTTAAAAATGTAAAAAGTGTAATTTCTGAAAATGCGACTTAAGTAATCGTAAACTTCGTAAATACGTAGGATATAAACCGAGCATAGGAAAAATATTTCGTGAATACCCCCGCACTCGTGACGACACGTAGTTTAACAAAAAAATAATAAACAAAAAATTTGACATCTCAAAAAAATATCGGTTAATGTGACAATAATACTAAAAAGAAAACAAATTGCACGAGCTCACACTCTACCCCCTTAAAGAAATTTTGTCTTCGAAATTAATTGAGTGTTAGAAGAGGTGCGGATATGCCTCATGCATAAGTGGCCTCATTAGGGTTATACCGTCTCCATTGTGACGGTACATATATTGGCCTCCATATAGTTGATGAAGATTCAAAGGTGTGGAGGACAAGTCATGAAGATTTGATATGCAAAAGGAGAATTGAAGTTGTTTCCTAATTGGACTAGGAAAAGATTATGGTTTGTTTTTCCTACCAAAGAAGTCTCCACCGATTTGATTATGGGTAGATTGATATATATTTGAGAATATATATTTAGTTAAATGGTGTTTGGGAATTGTTATAGAAAAGGATTCAAAATAAAAGGTGTATTCCATATTCATATGGATTTTTTCCTTTTCTATGTGAGATGTATTAGGAAGTGAAGTTAGGTTTAATTCCTAGGGTTAGGGAATACATGTGGCTGCTATATATATGATGTATATAGGCAGTAGGTTGGGTAGCCAAGAAGAGATACACGGCCAGAGAGAAGAAGAAAATAGAGAGAAGGAGAGAAAGAGAGAAAAAGAAGAAAAAGAGGTGAATCCTTAGAGAAGAAAATTCACACAAAGAGAAGCTTAGTGCTAGGAGATCTTTGTGACTTCATTGAAGACCTTAGTGGCAACATCAACGTTCTTAGTGAGGTTGATCATCCGTGTGACTACAACGATCTTAGTGAGGTTGTATCGACACTTGAAGCAACGATCTTAGTGAGGTTGTTTCATGCTTGATTGTGACTATCAAGTAAGAAGTATTTTTTACTTTTGAGAATAATATTATTATTGATTAAGGTGTAATCATTGTAATATGAATTGTTCAATAGAAAAGTAAAATTCTTCTATATATTCCGCTGATATTACTCGTTATTGTTCTATCTTGTGTTTTCACATTGCAAATTCACCACGGGCACATCGCGATTTCATAGTTTCAAATCTGGGCCTAAAAAGAGACAAATAAGAGGACTGCAACTTAGATGTCTCCAATTTTTTTTTCGCCTTGAGGTATTATTGACACATGGCCAGCCCTGCTGTTACTTGAGGATTTCATAGCTCCACTCGCCCACCACATCGTCAATCTCGAACGAGACTTCTTTGAGGTTGTTGAGCCAGCGTTTGACGTTGGCCTCCTTCACCTACCTCTTCTCAGCATCCGCACTAGAATGGTTTCGAGGGTGAGGTTATTCACTTCTTTCTTGACATTCACAACAAGTCTCACGTTTTGTTCCAATTGTTGGAATAGAATGGAACCCAATTGCTCTATGAGTAAGGAAACAAGTGCTTCAGCCATTTTGTTTGGTGTTTGGATATGGAAAAGAAATAGGAATGAGAAAATGAACAAGGGCAAGTGACACGATTTGGTAATCAAGAATTCAAGTTGATTTGGTGGTGGTGATATCGCTACCTCCCTTCAACCAGCTTTATATAATGAAGCTTGAAGAATTCTTGGGGGCAATTCAAGTACCATTGTTCAATACACAAGCGGTTACCTTAACAAGCAAGGAATTTTTGATTGCTTTGGTTAAAGCATTAATTCATTGTCCAAAACCTTTATCTCTTCACTCTTTTCCTTACTTGTTAGCAAACAAATCGATATGATACTCCACGTTATTCCTTACTTGTCTGCGACCAAATTGATCCGAAGATACCTGCAATTTCTTTCTATAGAACCCCACTCGGTCACTATGCTTTGCTTTTCATTGACCTTACCCTTCCTACTAGGGGTATTTGATATTCGTATAATTGCCTAAATCGAATAGTCTCCCTGGTTAAATCTGAATACAACATTCATCGATTATAGGGATCAATTCCACCAAGTATAACTGTCTAAATCATTAAACAGAAAGCATTCAGATACAGTAATCTTATTTTCTGGGTCTGTAACCTAGTTAGTTTAGCATGAGTAACCCTACGGAGAGAATTGCCCGTCACATTCAAGAAAATCCGCTACAGCCAAATAGATAACTTAACACTCCTTTAACTTCTGCATATATCAAAACCTGACAATAGGGGGGAAATCCGGATGTTCCAAAAGTCGATACAAATCATTTTATTTACAGAACAAACAATTTGTTTCCTTCTTCAGGATAGTAGAGGCACACATTACACACAATAAGCATACTCGGACATCGAGCTTTTTTCTTATCTCTAGCTTGGTGAAGACAGGATTTAGAATTCCCTCTCAGGGAACAGAATTGGAGCCAAAAGGGACCAGATAAAGAGCCCTGCAGTTGCCCAACTTGTCATGACCCTCACCCAGACTGAGGGCCATCCCACATCAATTAACTTCCCACTCTCCCCGACTGAAGTTGACCACCCTGTCAAAAGCATTGCCGAGTACATACTTGCAAGTGAGAAAATGATGTGGAAGAAGGCATATGAATACGACACTGACTTGGCTTTCTCATTTTCTTCACGTTCTTCCGGCTTATCCAATGGGAGCAGTGGTTTTCCAGCACCTTCACCATGCAATTGGTTTTCAAAAAAAAAAATAATTTAATTATTACACATAATAAACTTGATATGTAGCCTTTCACTGCTACTAAACAATCATCAAGGACACTTGTTCAAAAAATTAAAACATCAGTTGTAAGTCAGTTGTGATGTAAACTTTTGATGGAAAAATAGAGCAACATCATATAAACCCAAGAGGCCAAGATTTACCTGCACGAGGTGAGCTAGGCGGAGACAAGAGAGTTGTGGAAGATCCAGCACGCACAGCAGAATAAACCACAGATAGAACAGTGGTAAGCAAACCTAAGGTGAGAGTGCCAGTGGAAACAGCTTTAGAATGCTTGTGGAGACCATTGCACTCATAGTCCCTCGGCTCACTGGCAAGTGCACTGTAGCAGAGGTACGTACAGTACACAGATATCACTGACGCAGGTAAAATGCTGCCACCTACCTGTGTAACATCAAAATAAAGACCATAAAATCATCAAGGTCATTATTAACAATTAACTTGGACATTTCTACATAAAAGAAAAAAATATAATTACAATATCAGGTACGTACTGAAACTAATTATTTTAATATATAAATCTATTTACCACAAAAATTAATTTCTATGCAACCAGAAAGCAAAGCAGCAAACAAGTAGTGTGTTGGATATTTGATAGACTCATAACCTGAGATGCAATAAATGATTAAGCCAATACAATGTAAAACTGGAGTATTAGTATTGTATCTGTTTTTTTTTTGCCAGCGATTAGTTTTACTGTCTTCAGAAAGAAAATTGAAGTAGGTATTATTTGGATTTCAACTAATCAAACTTAAAATGTAAATATTCCTATATACAAGAACAAAGACTTTTGATCAACCCTTCTACGTTAGCTTTTTTACTTATCAATCTAGGGAATAAAGTGAGCGAGAAAGTGGGAACCTATATTAGTGAATATGATGAACTAAAACAATATAGAAGGTTACAGATAATAGAAGCAATATAACATAATTATTAAACTTACAGTAGGATGCAGTGCCACTATAAGGAAAACGAAGACAAATATCAGAGTCATGACAATAAAGAAGGTGTTGAGCCCGCAGTCATGTCCAGATGGCGTGAACAAGTGGAAAAGAAGTCCAGAGAAGACGAATGTCGCCACATAACAAACTAGAGAGACAACAAAAAGAGCAACATACCTGCATAAATGAAAATAGAACTAAACTCAGTAAATGAATTATAAAAATTTAAATAGTATATACATGATCATGACGATACTAATGGGAATAATAAACTAACCAAAACTGCTCATCATATGAAACCCATTTGTCGTTCCATCCATGAACAAAATCCAACAGAAGCACAACTTGTACGAGAAGAAAGAATCCTGAGCCAAACTTTGCAATTGTCTCTGCATAAACAACATAAAATTATCAATATCATCCAAACAACTCAAATGCACAATGTTTAAATGACAAACTTCATGTAAAACCTAATTGCAGTCATTTCCATCATTCAACAACTAGGTGCATTTTCATCATGTAACAGATATGTTATCTGTTCAACATATAATAGCTCATCTGATGAGACCGGGAGGTACACCATTGAACATACGCTCAGCATTTATCTCGTAACGGCATTGAAATTGTCTCAAACAATACAATTGACTACCTTTACAACGAGAAAACGCGTGTATAAACAGTGCTTACCATAGAAACTAATAACCCCATTCGGCACAAAAAACAAGGAGAAGAGCACCAACACGAACCAGCAAGTAACCTTCATCATCCATCCACCGTGGTGAATACCATCACGCGGATCCTTCTGACTCTTCACACCAATCATCACAACCGACAGGACAGTGAAGAACAGAAAATTCCCCAAGCTAACACGAAGCACGGCCTCCGTCTCAAACCACTCCCTATCCGGTATCTGATGAAAATGATTAATCCCTGCATCAAAAAACAACCAAACCAAAACACTTCCATCACAAACTCAAACAATTTCTCAACAAACACAACGTCTCAGAGGTGGCGGTGGCTTATATTACAAGGAATCTTCTCCAGTAGAGGCGGCGCGACGTCGCGAAGAATCCATGAAGCAATGAGAGAAAAGGCAAAGAGGAAGCAGTATGCAATCCTCGCAGAGCGGCGGCTGATGCTGGAGACGGCGGACTGGCACAGATTGCAAGCACAGCCGGCGCAACACGACGCCAGGCACGAAGCTGCCCACATCTTCTTCTTCTTCTTATTTCTTCACACCTTCACCAACCGATTCAATCCCTAAATCAAACAAACTGATCACCAACCAAATTATCATCAATAATTAAATCGAAAACTGAAGAATAGAAGAATCTGATTACGATTGTATCTGAGTAATAGCGAGAAATTGGGTAAAGTGATGCAAAACCCTAATGATTAGGAGAAAGGGGTGACCGGATGGATGAGATTGAGACTAAAGGGGGTTTGAGATTGTAGGAGATCAAAATCGAGGTGAGGGTTTACCTTGTGGAAAATTGGAGGAGAGCCAAGATTGAAGAGGTAGAGAGAGAGCGAGATGATATTGATATGGATGGAGTAAAGACCGAGAAGGATATAGAAGATGGGAAAACGAAGACTTTCGCTTTGCGGGTCGGATTCGGATTTGGAGTTGTCCACCGTCTTATTTGACTGTCTTCGAGTCGAAAAATAGTAATAACAAGTTTTGGGCCGGGTTTTGATTAGAGGTGGCAATGGTATAAAAAACAATTCCAACTAATTCGTATACCAACCGTACTAAATATGGTGGTATACCAAATATTTGGTACATGATATATGGTACAGTATACCGTATCAATATTAAAAATACGGTAGGTAGGTGGTATAGATTTTCCATATATCATGGTATATCGTACCTACCAACTTATATTATATTAAATTATTTAATTAAAATATATATATATATTTTTAAATTTCAATTGTAGATTTATTGAAAAATAAATTCAAACCATA
This sequence comes from Argentina anserina, assembly GCF_933775445.1. Taxonomy (NCBI): domain Eukaryota; kingdom Viridiplantae; phylum Streptophyta; class Magnoliopsida; order Rosales; family Rosaceae; genus Argentina; species Argentina anserina. The sequence goes on from NC_065877.1 coordinate 21,287,983, forward strand.
TATATCTACTAACCTTAATCTAATCTCTCTGAGTTTCTTTCTCAAGTACACTATTTTTCTCGTCTTTAATTTCTTTATTTAATTATGAATGAATCGATTCAATCGAATTCCCAAGTACAAATGCTTAGGCCTATCAATAGCACCATCACTGCTTACAACATGTCAACATATATCGCATTTAAACCTATCATTTATTTTTTCAATTGTTTTGAGAATTCATAAGTACTTTAACCGTTTGACTATTTGGACTTTGACTTTCTATTTATGACTTTGTATTTGGTAATTTGGTTGAAGTTATATAAGACTTTAGAATTCTATTGTTATTTCACTTATTTATTATTATTTATTTGGGTTGGGCCTTAAAATTTTTGGGCCTTAAATATGTTGGTACAAGCCCATTACCAACCGTACCACTTAATTGGTATACCAACGTTATTGGTTGGTATAAATTGTGGATTTTTCATACCAAATATATATTGATTGGTATATGGTATTGGAAAATTAAGACTGGTATACCAACCAATCCAGCCCTAGTTTTGATCAAGGAGAGGCCTCGAACTTTTTTCGAAGGATAAAAATTAATTGTTCGCAAAGAACAAATTAGGGATGATAATGCGCACGAAAGGGTCAGGGGATCGAATGTCATACTCATACTCAATGTCAATTACGTCTTCATACTCGTCTCAATTCCCGTTAGAAAATAATGGGTATTCCCCGTCCCCGTCCCCATACCCGTTGGAGATCCGTTTCTCATACCCGCTCAAATATATGTTAATGATATTTTTGTTATATTATATAAAAATTCATATGAAATATAGAAAAACGTAAAAATCTAAAATAAAAACTAAATATCATGATGAAATTAGTTTTTTTTTACATTAATCCTACTCAAATCAATGCAAGTCTAGTCAAAATAAAATAATAACTATAAAAAAAGTTTGTATTTACATATATATTAATTAATATTAAAACATATATAATATATATTTTATTCTTATTGGATGGGGATGGGGATCAAAATACCATCTCCGCCGGTTACCCGATTCCATATTTCGAATATAGAGAATCCACATACCCGGTCTCCGTTTTTACCTATTACATAGCTTCATTAGGGTCGACTACCCGATGGGTAATATTGTCATCTCTAGAACAAACCAGCATTATTGAATGTCAATAAGCATGTAGTTGGTCTTCGTTTTTTTTTTGTTCTTTAAAAGAAAATAATAACAACTATGTCTTCACTCGTTACTTATTTTTTTAACTAATTACTAAATTGATTAAATTTATGTTATTGATTCCCTTACTGAACCCCCCTATCAAAGCCAATAACAAGGAATGAATAATTAAATTAAAAATGATAGTTTATAACAAATAATACTTACTCTGTACTAACTATACCAAATTCATAAAAATAAATGCATTAATGCTAACTCATAAATAAAAATGGCTCATCTCTTTCCTCTCCTCCTTACCCTAACCCTTATACTTTCTAATGGCGGCAATGTGATGTGGAAGGTGGACGACGTCAGTAGTAGCGTTAGCAGCTTTGGTAGTTGTCGAGCATCATGTTGGCTATGGCCCTCCCTTTTTTCTTTTTCTCTTCCGTTTGTGGATGGGAGATCTCATCTCCCTTAGATCTGGCCGGATCTATTTGGCTTGTACAACTTCTTAGGGGTTGTGATGGCTACAATTCAGTATGGTTGCTCAAATTGGAGGTTGTGGTTATGTTATGGTGGCCTCAAGTTTACTCTGTTGCTAGCAGTTGTGTTGATCAGTAGCAGAGAAGTCGAAGGTTGTGCAGTGGTGGAGGATGTCGGCGGCTTCGCGGGGTTGTCAGAGATCCTGATGCCAACTTGGTTTAGGCTTATGGTTTCTATGCTGGTTGTGGACTGTGGGCATAGCAGAAAGAGTTGGGCTTTTGGTTGACCTAATTTTTGGACGTCTTAAGGCTTTTTTAGTTAATTTAGATCCTGGGGATACCCTTTCTGCATAGGGTGGTCCTAGCGGTCATCAAATAAGCGAGCTGGTCACACAACATTTTATTTGGGTTACTGGTGAACTTTTTTTTTTATCTTTGAGGTTCATGTTAGGGTTGGGTGCACTTAGTTCTTTAGTTTGGGTTTTACCTTGCTTTGATCATTTGCTTAGTTCTAATTTATGCCGGGCCCCCGAGTGCAGTGGCTAATGCCGATGTCGGATGGGTAAGGCTGTTGTATTGAAATTTTAATTAAAACTCGCAAGCGCACGAATTATTGTAATTATAGTATGTAAATACAAGGTCGTTCCAACTAGGGATAGAGAATAGATATAATCCTAATTTAATTGATCTAAACTAAAAACACAAAGGAATCAAAATATGTTTTTTATTAGATTTCCAAATAACAAATTATCATAGAGTTAAAGGAAGAAACAAACAAGATAATACCTAGGATATCATAATCAATCACTAACAATCATATTTATGTATCGAGGCAACTAATGTATTCTTTCGTATCTCTAGATGACAATTCCCGTATCAAAGTCTAGGTACGACACTTAAACCATAGTTTTCCTGAAGTGTATAATACTCTCCAGGTTCGGCAGAGGTCGTATATCGTAGCATGCAATCTATCCATGTACGACATAAATTTAATATGAATGACTCACCTATGTTCTAAAAAACAAGAGAATCATGCAAACCATAACTTCAGGTACGCCAATAATGTAATTTACAAATTTTAATCACAAAAAACTAAGTTGAATTATATTGCAAGCACGCCTTAAAATTTATCTTCTAATTACTAGATGTAAAGCCCTAAGGTGATCAATCAAAAAACTTAAACATAAAAGCATTAGTTCAAATAGTGACTAAGAATTCATCATAAAGAAACTATAAATCCATCAATAAAACATCAAACTACATAAACAATCATGATAGAAAATCATCCTAACCTTAGAAAAAGTTTTAACAAACTACGACTAAGAAAAACATAACAAAAACATAAAAAAATGGAATTGTGAAAATGGATGGATGATCTATGTTTCTTAGGCGTCTACATTGTGCTCCGGAGACCTCCTCTCATATTAAATTTGTGCTCCCTTATATAGGGAATATTCTTGCTCATCTTTGATTTCAGTTTCTTTGTAATACTTGGTTTAAGACTCCTTACTTGATATGGAATGGGAAAACCTTGAAATACTCTTGTAAAAGTAGAAATCCATGTACTCTTTGCATCTTTATCTGAATCATTGACCTTGATGTATTAAGATTGAATGCACTTGGCAACACAACTTGAGTTCTTCATAAATGCTAATGAACCCGAGCAGATTTCAGCTCTGACCTCTTATCACTCAAATAATCATAACTTCCTTTCAGAGTATCAAATCGATATCTGTAAAATCCTACATAAAATAGAATTATGTATCTTTCCAATGATATATGGTTCATAGTCTAATTCGATCTGCAACTCTCACAGTCGCTCAGAAAAGTTGGATGTTCTGCATTGACAGATTCTGACAATGAAGAATATAATTGTCATTTAATCTTTGTTGGCTCATTTTAGCTTATTTTCTATTTTTGACACAAACCTATCAACACACTAAAATAACATAAATCAATCAAAATTAGAGAACGAAATATATAAACCAAGGGTATAATGCATAGAAATATAAGATAATATCAGCACATTAGTTATCTGCGGTTGGGTCGACTTTAGGAGCTGTAATGAAGAAGATAGTGTGGTCAGCGATGTTGCACACAAAACCTATATACGGTGGATCTGATTTATGGGTGCCCTTAGTACATGATTATGGGCTTGGGTTATGTGTTGAGCCTTTCTTTGGGCTTTAATAGTTTCTGCGCTGGAGGGGATTGAGGCGGATCTTTTGTCTTTAATTAGTTGAACCAACCAATTCGACAAAGCGTAAAGGTGACCCAAGCGATGTTTTTTCTATGGCCCTGGTCGGGAGCCCCCTATGCTTAGGATGGAGGCCCACTAGGCTTAGGGTGGTTCTCTAGGGATCTTTCCGAGTGACCTCTTCTGAGCAGGATGCCCCTGGTGGGATAATAAGTGTGTAGTCTCACATTAAACATAGACTTTTGGTTACTATGTGCTTCATTGCCATGGTTTGTTAACGTTGAGTTAGTTGGATATTTTCTTAATTAGCTTGTCTAGTTCAATTGTTTCGAAGTCCTAATGGGTGTTTTATGTTCATGTTACCGTTCCTTTTTAATATATCACTTTATCATCGTTTAAAAAAAATCTTTTAATGTTCTTCCCCCTTATATAGTGAACATGAAATTACAAGTATGAGTTAATGAGAATTTTAATCTAATCAATTTGAGAAAACTTTTGTTGGGAATTTTCATATGTTAATCATTCAGAATATTTTATTACTTTCATTGACACCCATATTTATTTTTGAAGACTCATTGATGTACATCTACCGTCCGCATAATTATACTTTTGCACTAACAAAAACATTTTTGGCCTCTAGCCAAACTTTAAGCCCACCCTAGTTCAGATCCTAGATTCGCCATTGAGCATGAGAATATTTTCCTACATCTCTAGTTTCAATCCCTCTTGCTCCTTTATTTTTCTGCTCTCTTTGTTTTTTTTTTCTTGTTTCCCTAACTCTGATATATACTTGTATGATCATAACTTTTCTGAGCTTTGATACTTTGTTCTTCTTACTCATCAAGTACATGTCACTGTTCTACTTATATATATATATATATATATATATATTCCCATTCCAGAGCGAAGTTCTACTCTAAAATTAAAGAGCGGAGTTCCTTATTTGGCCAACTTTTCAGTCGCATTTCCGCATATCCACCATATAGAGGTATTCAAACTTAGGATTTAAACTTATAAGCATGAACGGTTCAGGTTTCACAGATTTGGCTCGCCCATTGCTTTCATCAAGTTTGATACCTTAACCCATAACCAATTTAGCTCAAATTTTACAGAGGTAATCTACACATTAGACCATAAAAGTTGAATGATGCAGATGTGAAAATATAATTGAAAATTTGGTTAATGAACTACTCCTTTAAAAGACTCAAAAATGATCTCTTAGTGGAATGGTTATATAGATATATGATTTTTCTCAGGTGCGGAGGTCCGCACCATTGATTTTAGTGCGTATTTTCATTTTTACACTACTTTTCGATCGAATTTTCTCATCTCCACCATCTAGTATCTAGATAATATTGTGTAGATCATTCCTGTAAAATTTCAGCCAATTTGGTGATCGTTAAAGCTTTTAAAATCGAAAAATAAATTGACTAACTGAATTCTGTCAAATATGAACCGTTCATGTTTTTAACAAGAAAAAGCAATTTTGAAAGGCTTAACGATTACCAAATTGGCTGAAATTTTACTGAGGTAATCTACGCAATATTATCTAGATACTAGACAGTGAAGATGATGAAATTCGATCGAAAAGTGGTGCAAAAATGAAAATCTGTACCAAAACTATCGGTGCAGATCTCTGCAGCCAAGAACGTATAGGCTTTAGTGGCTTCTATAGGATCCCAATAATGTTAATGATTCCATATTTTAGTGGCTTCTATATATAGTGAAGAAAATGGGAAATTAACTTAGTGGCAAGTACTTGGGTTAAATGTTGATGCCTGAATAGATTGACTATTTTAAAGCAAAACTTCATACAACAGGATCCCAATAATGTTAATGAAATAGCTTATGAGAATTATTCTAAGAAAATCATGGCTTCTATAAGATATCAAATTTTTGTGTGATCATTTGCATTAGAAATGTGGATTAAGCTACTAACTTTTAACATATTTGGGACCTAGTAGAGTACAATTTAGTTTAAATTTGTCTATGTGTCTTTTGTATTGATGAGAAATTATGCAAATCCGTTTGAGGGATATACTTTCTACCTTATTGTTACCCAATTTAAAATTTATCGCACCATCAAATTTTAATGAAATTTCTTTGTCTTACAATTAGGTCGTGTGACATTTTAATCCTAGCTCCACCACTGTGTGGCTCATGGATCAATTGTTGTATTGATAACATCTCAATTTAATTACTTTTAAGGTGTTGGATTTAAATCACAAAAAGCCTCGTTACAACTAGTTAAAAAAACGTACTGACAAGTTATATTTTTGTCACTTTCCATAGCTTTGTGGTCTTGTTCTAAAGCTAAGGAGATCTGAAGCTCTCCCATTTTCGACGTGTTGTTAGTATTTGGAGAATTGGTACTTTTAAAGACTTCGTTCGAAATATAATCTGCTCTCTTTCAAAAAAAAATAGAGCTTTTGATGTCTGTTCATGTCACCGTATTTGGCAAGAAAGAATTGAAGAGATTTTCCAACACGAATTGGTAGCGTCACACACCATGTTCACTCATGTTCTTAATTTTGTTGCTGATTTCATATTGTTCAACCAAGTTTTATTGCTTCAGTTGTTAGATGCGATCATTAGTTGAAACCACTTTTATCTTCTCTAAAATTGAATGTGGATGGAAGTGTCGATGATGCTACTAGAAAAGGAGAAGTTTAGGTGATATGTTAAGGGATGAAAGTGGTGACCTCTTGTTAGCTATTTATAAGAAAATTATTGGAGCATATGAGCATATTGGAAGCATTGGGCAGAGCTACAAGTGGAAGACATGACTGTGCAAGCAGAGCTGTAATGATGCAAGGCAAGGTGTGAAAGCAAAGTGTGAATAATACGAAACGTATTATTCAAGCTACATTTAATTATTGCTCAGTGGTTTTTGACATTAATTTCAGCATTAATTGTTGATTGAAGACTTCACATTCTGCATTAATTATTGATTGAAGACTTCTCCCGTTATGCATTAATTGTTGATTGAAGACTTCTTCCGTTGTGAATTAATTGCTGATTAAAGATTTCACATTCTGCATTAATTGTTGATTGAAGACTTCTCTCATTCTGCATTAATTGTTGATTCAAGACTTCACATTTTGCATTAATTGTTGATTGAAGACTTCTCTCGTTCTGCATTAATTGTTGATTAAAGACTTCACATTCTGTATTAATTACTGATTAAAGACTTCACATTCGTTTAGATTGTTAAATAGGCAGAAATGTTGCTCTTCGGTGTAAAAGTAAAAATATATAGTTTCTTTCGAACTAGTTTCATTATCTTTGTTATTATGTCTTCATTCTTCAACATGGTATCAGAGCAGGTTTCATGACCTGTCTCCTTTACCTTTATCTTGGATCAAAGCAGGCTTCCTCATATTACATGTTTCTACAATCCTACTTTGCAAAACTTCATCTTCATCTTCCTTATCCATTAATTTATAATGGTTGAAGGAAGTAATTCTATCTCCATCTATCTCACTCATTCCCGATAAGAAGTATATCTAAATTGGAGTCATCATCTGATTTCTTCTTCTTTCATTTTAAAGAGAAATCAAGTTTGAGGTCATACCTCAAATCATTTCCGAAAAGGAGTAGATTCAAGTCGGTCTCATTATCTGATTTCTTCTTTTATCATTGGGAGAGAAATATGTTGGAGTTCTTCCATATAAGACTCCTCATTTGTTCATTGTCATTTCATGATTTCCTCTTTTCATTTTGAAGAGAAATCAAGTTCTGATATTTCAATCCCATTCCATTTTGGAGGAGAGATTGGTTTATAGTTTATAACTCCTTATTTCATTTCCCCTTGCCCAATTTTTTATTTCTTTATTTCATTTTGAAGAGATTTATTGTCCATGACTTAGATCTGATTTCTTCATCTTTCATTTGGTGGAGAGATCTGTTTAGAGGTTTTGTTTTAACCTCATCATTTCCAATGTTGGACTATCAAAGTTTATATATATATATATATATATATATTGGTTCCAATCAGATTTGTTCCCTTCTAGTAAGAAGACCGAGGTTATATCCCGATTTGACTTCAGGGGGAGCAATTTTGAGCAATCAACCATTTAAGCAAGCAATTGCTCTGTTTTTCTGGAATGACCTTGTTGCACTAAAACCGAAACTGAGATTGACTCCAACTTCTGAATCCAGTTATATAAAAAGGTACGGAAACTATACACATAGAGCTTTCTCGACATATGTGGCTAATGCTCTCAGGTTGTCAGAGCAGAAAATGAGATCCATCCAAAGTGGACGGACAGAGCTGCCAGAATTTGTTTCACTTATTCCATTCACCCTCCAATCCATAACTTTTTTAGCCATACTTGGAGGTTGTTGGTCAAGCTCGTCTGTCGTTTCTCTTTCAAGCTTCGCTTGAGGGGGAGTATTTGAGCATATGAGCATATGCAAGTGGCAAACATGGTTGTGCAGGCAGAGCTGCAATGATGCAAGACAAGGTGTGAGAGTAAAGTGTGAATAATACGTTAACAAAACGTATTATTTAAGCTACATTTAATTGTTGACTCATGGTTATTACTAAGTGGTTTTTGACATTAATTTCAGCATTAATTGATGATTGAAGACTTCTCACGTTCTGCATTTATGCATTAATTGATTATTAAAGACTTCTCACGTTCTGCATTTCTGCATTAATTGTTTATTGAAGACTTCTCCCGTTCTGAATTAATTGTTGGTTGAAGACTTCACATTCTGTATTAATTGCTGATAAGACTTCTCATATTTTGCATTAATTACTGATTGAAAAGACTTTACATTTTGTATTAATTACTTATTGAAGACTTCACATTCGTTTAGCTTGTTAAATAGTCAGAAATGTTGTTATTCGGTGGAAAAGGAAAAATAGTTTCTTTCAAACTAGTTTCATTCTCTTTGTTCTTCTGTCTTCATTATTCAACAGGAATGGATTTTAGGAGAAATCAAGGAAAACTGTATTCGGTAGAACTTAAATTTGCTCTGTAGTGGTCGTGCTCACCTGAACTTAGGTGATCATCATGCTCGACAAAGCTTGTGTTGCGGTGCAGTCGATGGTTTGTTAACGGCGGTGGTAATTGGACAGGCGTGACTAGTTTCTGAAGTTTCCTCTCTGACCTTAATTCTCACTTGAGTTTGGGGCCTTTCTTTTAGACCCAATATGGGCTATTTTGAAGTTTAAAAATTTGACTTTAATCCATTTAATGACGGTTAATAGCGGCCATGTATGGCCATTGCACACCAAATAGTTAGTTATAAGCTAATGACAACTCAAATTTTCCATAAACCATTTGTGATTAAATGCAGAGAGGAATCATATAATCTAAGATTTCAAAATCAAATATCAATAAAACTTTCCTTACTATCATTTATAAAACGCACATAAATCTACCAATTAAATGTATGACCATAAATGACCATAAAATTAAATTTGGCGTGTATGGTAAGAAAATAATTCCTATATTGCGTTATATTTCTTAGACCACCTTATAAATATCGCTCCAAACTCTAGCAGTTATCTCCACCAAGAGATTTAAGAATTGTGTTTCTGCTAATAAACACAACACAATCTCCCTTAAACCTTAGCTCTTAGAGAAAATGGTGAAGGCTTCTATCATTCTAGTGTGCTTCTTTCTCTTCTTAGTTCTTGCACAAGGTATGCTCGGCTTTCTATAGTCTGGATACTGGAAAATATTAGTTTTTAATGCAAATATATCACTGCACGCAGTAAATTAGTGTTAATTTTATTTGATATGCATATAGGTGCACTACTTGAAGTTAAAGGTGTGGATCGCGATCTGGTCGAGAAGGCAGGATCCACAACAGCTGTTCATCTAGGTTGTGAAGTAGGGGGCGGAGAGTGCAGGGGTCCAGGTTCATGTCCGTCAGGAAAAGCGCAATGTTGTATCAATGCAATTTGTACGTGCGATTGTTAAGAAGAACATAAGACTACAAATATAATTCATATGGATACCAATAAAAAGCCATTCTGCTATATTTAAATAATGATACTTTTATGGTTATTATTATTTATTATGAATATTATGATTGATTGACCATGAATCTCTTTCACATGAATCTTTAGTGACAAAAGATTAAGTAAAACAACAACAAATTGTAAGACTTAACCTATTAATTAGCTGGAGTGTTTTTTATTTTTGAAAAGATTAATTAGCTGGAGTGTTGATCAACTCTTGTACTAGAGGGTTCTTTACTTCTCTTTACCTACCTATTCAAATAGGCTTCATCAACTCAACCCCAATGCTGACGAATGACATGTACAAATTATGAGATTTTCTATTGATATTATAACATGTATCAGAAACTTCCCACACTCTGGGTGTGCAAAATTAAAAAATGCTTTGTTAAAATTTGAGAAAAATAATATTTTTTATTTATTTTATTTAAATTTTGACCATATTATCCCTATTTATTTACTTATTAGTGTGAAACATGAAAATGATGTTTTCGGATGTTTGTATTTTAATAGTATTTGGATGGTCACTTTATAGTATGATAGATAGATGGGCACTTATAATTACCATCGGTTATTTAAAACCGTGTGTTTCTATTTTGGAGGTTTTTTTTTTCAATAACAATTCCAAACTAAGCCTTATTGTAATAGTAAAAATACCACTCTCCTATAAATCTGTGTAAAAATACCATGGAAGAAACGTGGCTAACCTGGTCAGCTAGAACTGATCATGGCCACTAGTGCAATGACATGTGTAATTTTGATATTTTTATTTATTTATGAAACCATCCATCGATGGCAAACGTCGTTAGACGTCGTTAATTCTGAGATCGTCTCACCTCTACATATTCTTCTTTCTTATAATTCGATTGTACTATATTTCCATTCATGGAATTTTCATCTTCACAATTCAAAATGAAAAAATTTAAAATGGGTTTCGTTCTGAATCAGATCATAGTTTGATTTGATCAAACCAAGAGCTATTGCCAGGATGGTGGGCCGATCCAACTATGAGGTTAATCCCTTTGGGTATGGACACAGATCAATTCACCCCTCCTTTTTTTTCACCTCGATCTGCTCATGTCAAAGACCATGTACGTCTTTGTGCTTGAAATTACATTTCTTGATTAGATTTTGTAAGTTTGGTTTGCATTGGTATTTTAGAAGAGATTCAAGAGAATGAAGTTTGCAGTTCGGTTTTTGTTTTTTTTTTGTTTTTGTTTTTGTTTTTTTTGGAATTTGGGGTTCAAAAGGTTTATGTGATTAGAAGTATTGGGTAGCTGAGATTTCATATTAACTCAATCAAGTTGTTTGATATGAAATTTTATATCACAATTCGAATTGGGTGCGTAAGTGCATTCAGTTCAATTTGCTTGGAATCGACTGTAAACTTCCCTACATTCTTAATTATGTTGAGAGAGTTGCATCTGAGTTGTTTTTTTTAAGAGTACTTGGTGTGTTTAGATCAATTTGATTCGAGAATGGTAGAAAGTCGTATATGCCAAAAATTGAAACACTAAAAGAAGACGATGAAGCGTGAAAATGTGTACACGGTACTGACGGTAGAGAGAGAACTCCAGAACCCATGAGCAGTGACATCCAACGCCATTTATTTTCAATGATGGTTTCATGAATAAAAATTGTCAAAATTACACGTCATTACACGAGTGGCTATGGCCAGCTAGAGCTGCCCAGACCTGGTCAGCCAAGTTTCTTCCAAATACCACTCTCCTACAGTCCTACTTACATCATACAAGTCATTTTTGTTCTCGGATTTCAAAGTCGAGTAGAGGACTGGAGGAGGGATCTTTTTTTTTTTTGGTTAATTGAGGAGGGATCATAATGACTCTCCAATGTACTATCTTGTAATGTAGTTTTTTTTTTTCGATGATAAAAGAAAACACATTACAAACAAAAGCCTCTAAGACATCCTAAAGAGCAAGCACCAAAACGAACGACATGTGCCACTGAGTGAGGAAGATCAGATGTCCAACTAGCAAAATGCACTTCATGACCAAAGTGAGCTAGAGCATCCAGAAGCAAAATTAGCTTCATGTCACACATGCTCAGTGAAAGAACGTAGGAAGGGCTAGAATATCATGCACCAAGGATTGAATTCTCCAAGGAATTTGGCAACCTTTATTCAGACAATCAACCAAAATCTCTAAATCACCCTCCACCGTAAGAGATAAGTGGCCATGTAAATAGGCAGCCAGCAAACCAGCACGTAAAGTTGTAGCTTCAACAACTAAAACATTAGAACGATCTAACTGCTTGGCAGAGGCCAAGATAGAAACACCATTACTAGCTCTCAGAATAAAAGCTGCAGCAGCCATATAATTATATAAAACTGAACCATCAAAATTTAATTTAACGCAACCTGAAGCGGGAGGATCCCAAACAATAAGAGGAGTAGAGTGGGAAGGGTTAAGATCTTGAGATAAAGAGTAAGAATTAAACATATGATGAGCAGAAAAAGAAACTTACATCAGGAGTAATATTCCGAGCTATTTCTTGTTTTCCAAAGATGGTATATAATAATTAAAACTTTAGAAAAAAGAAGAAAATGATCAGATGCAATTGAGGATAACTAAGAGATCAGATATTGTTGTAATGAGAAGGATTTGGTAAAACATTAGAAGACGACCAAACAGTACAGGAAAAAGAGCAATTCAAAAATAGATGATCTATATCTTCGCGAGAAGAATGACAGGAAGGACAAGACCGATCTATAGCTTGATTAGTATGAATAATATCTCGAGTTTGAATTCTTCCTCTTAGAAGTTGCCAAGCAAAAATTTTCACTTCAGGTAAAACATGCAGCTTCCACATTTTAGAAAGGGTATGAGATTGAGAATGAGCAGAACCATTAGCTAGAAGAAGAGAAGCAGATTAAAATACCATGTCCAGTAGGACCCCAAACAAATGCATCAGACTTTGGGAAAACAGGTAAAGGAACAGTAGCAATTGTATCTATAATTTCAGTAGGTAAAATAGTATACAAATTATCTGGCTTCCAATGACCATTGACAGTATAATCAGCAACTTTATCGGACAGATTAATAGAATTCTGTAAGTGGTCAGGAACTAAATTAATAAGTGGGAAAGAAAAGCACCAGTTATAAAGCCAGAAATTAATATCCTTTCCATTGCCAATAATCCAATGTATACCTTCATGAAGAAGATGGCTGCTATCAAGAATACCTTTCCAGGAAGTAGATGATCTGATAGTCTTCTTTGCGTCAAAGAAAGACCTTTTCCTTAAATATTTAGCAGAAATAATTTTAACCCAAAGATTATCAGGCTTCGTCAAAATCTTCCAGCCAAGCTTAGCTAAAGCTGCAGAATTAAAATGTAAAAAAGGTTGAATTCCTAAGCCACATTTAGACTTAGGAGTGCAAACAGCAGACCAAGCAACAGGATGAACAGAAAGAAGAACCCCAGAAGAAGTTTCTACTGCAAGAAAGCCAAGAATCCAATTTTTTAGCTAAGGAAGAAGGACATTTAAAGCAAGAGAAAAGACGATTAGGCATACCAGTAATATTAGCCTGTAACAAAGTCAGTTTACCACCTTTAGAAAGAAACTTGGCTTTCCAACCAGCTAGCTTTTTTTGAGTCTTTAGGATAATATCCTTGAAGCTCAGAGGATCTTTCCAAGAAACCATATTATTGATAGATACCAAGATATCTACATATAGTGCTCTTATGAGGGATATGAAGAATAGAACTAATTGAGTTCCTATCATGATTAGGGACATTATCAGAAAAAAAAAAGCTACATTAATTTGTTTGCCTGAAGCAGCAGAAAAATCATTCCGAATTTTAGAGAGATTTCTCGCAGCAATAGGAGAAGCTTTACCAAAAAGAAGACAATCGTCAGCAAAAAACAAATTTTAAATTTTAAAACCTTTTGGAGAAGTTAGAATTCCGGTATGATTTTTGCTAACAGTAGAAGAGTCTTGTAAATGTCTGAGTAACGGTTCTAAACAAAAGGATAAAAATATAGGGGGAAATGGGATCACCCTGTCGAAGCCCTCTTAAAGGAGAAAACTTCTTAGTAGGTAAACCATCAACAAGAATAGAAAACTAGCTGATTGAATGCAATTCATAATAAGATCAGTCAAATAATAATTAAAACCTGAAAATACAAGATAGAACAACAATGAGTAATAGCAGCGGAATATGTAGAAGAATTTTACTTTTCTATTGAATAAACAATACTACAATGATTACACATTAATCAATAATAATGTTATTCTCAAAAGTAAACATAATTCTTACTTGATAGTCACAATCAAGCATGAAACAACCTCACTAAGATCGTTGCTTCAAGTATCGATATAACCTCACTAAGATCGTTGTAGTCACACGAATGATCAACCTCACTAAAAACGTTGATGTTGCCACTAAGAACGTTGATGTTGACACTAAGGTCTTCAATAGAGTCACAAAGATCTCCTAGCACTAAGCTTCTCTTTGTTGTCAATCTCTTCTCTATAGATTCACCTCTTTTCTTCTTTTTCTCTCTTTTTCTCCTTCTCTCTTTTTCCCCTTCTCTCTGGCCGTGTATCTCCTAGAGGCTTAAAAAGCCTACTGCATGTATACATCAAATATATACCAGCCGCATGTATTCCCTAACCCTAGGAATTAAACCTAACTTCCCTTCCTAATACATCTCACATAGAAAAAGAAAAAATCCATATGAATATGGAATACACCTTTTATTTTGAATCATTTTCTATAACAATTTTCAAACACCATTTAACTAAATATATATTCCCAAATATATAACATTCTACCCTTATAATCAAATCGGTGGAAGAAGACCTTTGCCGTGAATAACACTTGCCTTGACAGTTTCCTAGTTCAACTAGGAAAGACCTTCAATGCTCCCCTTTAGCTTGTTCTTCATTCCTTTTGTGTCTTCATCACCTTATGGAGGCCAATATGTGTACCTTCAAAACCAAACGCCAACATGCAAGCTATAATATAGTTCCAGTTCATAAAATCATAGGCTTTCTCTAAGTCAATTTTCAGTGCCACAAGAGGAGTTCTCCTTTTTCTTTTGATTGAAAGAAGACAACAACTCATGAGCAATCAGAATATTATCCTAAATTGATTTTCTTGGAGCAAAAGCCCCTTGAGTATCAGAAATGCATTTATTAAGAAGAGGCTTCAGTCTATTGACTATAATCTTGGAGATAATTTTATAGCTAACATTACATAAGCTTATAGGTCTATAATGGTTGACAGAATCAGGAGAATCAATTTTCGGTATGAGAACAATATTAGTATGATTCAGATTATCCAGAGAGATATTATTATTGAAGAAATCAAGAACAAAATTCATAACAAATGGTTTCACTTGATGTCCGAATTGGTGGTAGCATGCAAACCGTCGGGAGCAAGAGCTTTAAGAGCACCAATTTGAGAAATAGCATTATACATTTCTTCTTCAGAATTAGGAGCTAGAAGATCAATATTATCAGAATTAGAAATAACAGGTTGAATAATGTTAACAAAATCAGTAATACTAGTACTAGATGGAGTTTGGGCGGAGCTTATTCCCTTCACCATGTGAACATCCACTTTTCCTTTCTTCGAATAGAGTGTGCAAATTCTTTAGTCCAAACAAACAATTGACTCAAACTAGTGGCTATAGTGCTACTACAGTGGTAGGTTTGCTGAAAATGAACCTTCACTCAGTGAAGGGAAGAATTTTCAGAGTCTGGGAGGGAGTAAATCTTTTCCGGTCCTTTTTCTGCCTCAGTCCTTTTGGGAGGTAGAACCAAAACACTTTTAGCGAACTGGCGCCACGTGAAGAACCAAAGGTTGACCTCAGCAGCCTGCGCCAATCGCAGCTTGCCACGTAATGAGACAAAAGAACTGTGAACGGCGCCGCGGTGGATTCCAGTTGCCTGATTGTAATTAGTTAATTAGAGGTCAAAACTCAAAACAGCGTGGACCCAGTCCTGCAATTCTTGAGCCCCCCCCCCCCCCCGGTCCCAACTCCAAACAACCACCACACACAGAAAATACATATATAAACGACCCCCTTAAGAATCGCCAGTAGATAGTCGTCCAACTATTCCGATCTTGCCTCCGCCGTAAGTCTCCCTCTTTTCCTTTTCTATTCTTCTTCAGATCTGACTCTCATCCTTCCTTTTTCCTCTTTCAGTTTTCTTGCTTTTATTTATATCGGTTTCTTTTTTCTTTCTTTTTTCATTGAGAATGACCTGATTTGGATTCGTAGATTGTTGAATAATCTGTGTGAGTTTCATCATGCGTTGTTGTTATCAGTGCGTCGTTTGGGTTGAGAAAAGAGAGATCTGGATTAGTTTGTATTGTGAAAACCTTAGGTGAATTGTCAATTCTTGAATTGAATTGGAGCTGTGTGAAAATGACAGCTGAATTGTTGTTTGATCTACACAAAACAGAGACTAGTGATGATGATCTGTCTGAGGATCTCACAAATAGATATAATTGGTATATATTTAGCTGGATTACGCGAAAGAAATTTGCGCCTGGTCTCTTTGATTGTACCTAGGATCGAAGCGTGTTGCTCTTGCTGTTGGATTGAGATAATTTGCTTTAGTGGTTACTGATGTTTCCGCAGGCGCTAGGGTATTGCTTGTTTAAGTATTACATGGTTTAATCAGCGTCAGATCCTGAGGATCTCTTTCATAAAATTGATTTCTTAAGGTCTTTTTATTTTAGGATCGTCATTTTGAGCTCGGCGACCTCTGATATGAGCTTTATCTGAATGCAGACTAAGCTGATTTTGGTTAGATTGTTTAGCACAAATTGGACTTCCTAATAATATCGTGCTTAGGTCTGGATCTCTGATATTTTGTTTTATCCAATCAGTGTTGGATACGTCTAAGCAAATGAAAAAAGACTTGTCTTTGGACAGATGACTGAACCTTTTGTTCTTTCTAAGAGGTTGTAAATCTAATTAGAGGGCTGCACATTTTACTTTAATATAACAAATCTTCGAAACTGACTTCAGCACATTTTACTTGAACATTTTTTTGGGGGTTAATTTTCCACCTTGAACATGACTGTGTTGTTGATCATGAATTTTTGTATAATCATTTGGGTGTTGGTATAGTCATGTTTTTGCTAATTCTATACTTTCCATCTCTGTAGTTAACTGTGAACTTAATCTCTGTGTGGCATCTTTGTATTCCATTGTCAATATCAATTAACCTTCCACTATTTTCTCCTCATGATAAAAAAACGGAGTCGTCACCTGTATTTTGACCACAAGTTTGTGTTTTACTTCAGGTTGTCTGAGGTAGTTCTGTACATACACCATGGTTATTGACAGCATTTTGTCTTCTCCTGTCCGAAGGACAGCATCATTCAGAAAACAATTTTCCCAGAATGAGTTAGGTAGCTGGTCAACACTCCTGCAAAGGCATCGCTTCCTCTTAACAGCCCTTGTCCTCCTGACTTTCCTCTGCACTGTTTATCTTTACTTTGCTGTCACTTTAGGAGCCGATGGGTCATGTTCTGGGATGAGTGGAACCGAAAAGGCATTGTGTCATTTGGAGCATGCTAAGACATCAGTTTCCCATGGAAAATTGAAATTTTTTTAGCATGTAGATGATAAAAACATTTGTGAGTTTAATTTTTTTCTTGGTTCCTATTAATTAGTGGGAATCAAACATTCAATACTTCTAAATGAAATGTGTAGTGGCATTTGTAATGTTGCTTAATTGATTGAGTTAAATATACACAATATTTATGTCATGGAAGTCCTGGCTTACTATGATGATCATAGATGTTGTCATTGGGCATTATTATAAAGCTTAAAACATTACATTCCGGAACCCTGACTCTTGTGTGGACCCTGCAAATTAGCTTACTTGAAGCAAACCAGGACTTGACTGATCGAAATTAACTGTTGACCTATAAAACCTATGCCGAACTAAGTCTAAATCCTCTCAATTTATAAAGGCCACTCTCAATTTATAAAGGCTGCGGTTATTTTCACCCTATGAAGGACTATTTTATTCTTGTACCTTACAACATATGTATTAATGGAGTCATTGGTAGCCAATGAGATATGGAGGCCTTGAAATATATATATCATAATAACGAGGAAATACATAGGGAGCAACTGCTAATAATACATGGAGTTGAGAACTACATCTCTACTACTATAAAGTGAGGAGGAGAGTACCACTAAATTACGAACTGACATATCTACTATTATGTCATCAGTTTCTCACAAATAAGCATATGGGCAGTAAGGTAAAATGTAAAAATAAATAAAAGTAAGAAATAATTGTGAAAAAGAGACATGGATAGTGGGTAGTAGAGATGGCAAACGGGCCGAGCCGGACCGGCCCGGTCCATTTTATGTGGGCCAAAATCGTGCCCGTACTGTGTTCGGGCCAGCCAATTTATTTATCGTGCCAGGCTCGAGTTGGCCCATTTACTTAAATATTAAGCCCGGCCCGGCCCATGGCCCAAGCTCATGTCGGGCCGGGCCAAGAAGCAGGCCAGGTCGGCTCATTAGTATTATATGACACAATTAAAATAAAAAAACTACAACATATTTCATAATTTTTTTTCTACAACGTTATGTATGTCAAAACAATGATGTTTTCTTCACTAGTTTGATAATATTTGTGAAATATTGTAGTTAAAATAATAAATAATTAAGAGATTTTCATTTAAAAAGTCTAATATTTAAGTCTAATAATAATAATTAAGAGAATTATCATTCTACCCTTATGTGTGTCTTAACCTTAATAGGTTTCATGTCAAGAGATAGATTAACATCTGTGTAATAGATTAGGACTCTGAATCCTACGGGATTGTGGTTTTGTAATGCCTATATATAGGCCCTCATATCATTCAATAAAGATACAGTTATTTCATCATGCATCACGTTATCAGGTACTTAGATCTAAAATCCTAAACTTTTAGAGTACTAGAAATTTTTCCCCCCGCCAGGCGCCTTTTTCTCCGGCCTCCGGCAACCTTCCCATCGGCGCTCCTCGTCGACGATAGCAGCCGCCGCTGACCCCTGCAGCCCCCCTACAGCCCCTCGCTGATCCATGCAAAACCCCATGCAGCCTCTGCTTGTAGCCCCGCAGCTCCGCAGGGTCTTCTCCGTATTCGCCCCGCAAAATCATCTTTTTGCCCCACAGGACCCCGCATCAAAACATTCAAGATTGCTCCCTCCCCCCCCCCCCCCCCGCATATTCACGCAAGCGACACGAACTTAACAAGCAAAGTCTTCGCTAAATAGAAGCTACTCCCGTCTTCTTCACACCTTCAAAGGTAATTTTTTCATTAACGTTCCCGTTTTTGAATGTATAGATATATTATATCGGGCGCTATTAGCCTTCTTCTTATCTTCATTCCGGCCTTTCTTATAACGCCGATGAGATTAAAAAGGGATGAGTTTCCCCTCTTGGTCGATGTTTTTTGTATGACTGTCCTGGAGGAGTCACGATTGTTTTGAAAGGAAAGTTAATCGATTTTCGTGTGGTCGCCTGAGTGTACAGCTGTTTTGGGTGCGATCGTGAGTATCGCCATTTGCATCGATTTTTCTTGTGATCATATACGTCACCCCTTCTAATTCCTATTATACTTGAATCTAATCGATTCTGTATTCTGTTTTGTAGATGTCATCACCATCTCGACCGGAATTTGGATTTCTTGATCTAGAAGGCAAGGAATACAACCGTTAGATTTCTGACATGGAGCTCCGATCAATTTTCTGATTTTCTCCAAGTCTGTTATATGCACTCACCGGCACTCTTTATGTGTGTTTTACATCGTTTTTGGATGGTTTCTACCACCCAAGTTTACTGTTTTGTAACTGTTTCGATACCATGTTTTTTTTTCCAACTCTTTAGTTGAAAAATGTAGTACTATTTTTATGTGATACATTCGATGGGATCACACTTTCCGATTCCATTTCTTACAATATCCTATGGCGTATTATATAGAATTATTCCCGTGTCATTAACTCTCTTAATTTTCATTTTGTAGATGTTCCGCGGTAAAATCGAATGTCTAGCTGATTGTGGAACCACCCACACTGTCCTACGGCACAGGAAGTTGTTCACGGATTTAGTGTTTTCGACTTCTTCGATGACTACAATGATTGGCTCGAAATTCATCATTCAAGGAAGAGGCATCGCTTCTTTTATTGTCTAATAGTACGATTCTCAACGTCACTGACGCTCTTTATGTGCCGAAGTCTCCTCGCACCTTGCTAAGTTTTAAGGACATACATGCCAATGATTTTCACCTCGATACTTATGATGAGAATGGAGAGGAATATCTTTGTGTTACCTCTGAGAAAGCAGGCCAGCGCCGCATCATAGAGAAGATGAAGAGTCTTGGAAATGATTTGTATCTCACTTGTATTCGAATCTCATATGTGGTTGAACGCAGCTTTTGTGATTCAAACTCTTATATGCTTTGGCATGCCCGTGTCAGGCACCCTGGACGTGATATGATGATTTAGAATTCTTAAGAATTCACATGGTCATCCATTTTCAAGTCCCGAAAGCGATTGGAGGATTACCTCACCTGTGCTCCACACGGTGAGGCCGTGCCTACCCGTGTACTGCACGGTGCGGCCGAGCCTGCCCGTCTCGGCAGCTCCACGACTTTCATGCCGTCGATGGCGGCATCCCCTCCCTCACATGAGCTTGTGATGCTCTCGTCCTTTCGAATGCCTCCATGATAATTTATGATGCCCATCGCTCGTTTCGCCAAGCTTGTTATCTTGCTAAATTTCAAAGAAGTTATTCTTTTGCTAAGGCTTCAACCGAGAACATTCCATTGTTACAACGTATCCAATGTGACATTTGTGGACTTATTCAACTAGAATGCAGACCTTTTAGATATTTCATGGTATTGATTGATGCATCGACACGTTAGTCACACGTCGGTTTGCTATCCACAAGAAATGCTGCTATTGCTAAGTTATTAGCTGAGATCATCAAATTTAGGGCTCACCACCATGACTATTCTATTAAATCCATGTCGATTGGGATCGAAGTTGAACATCCCGTTCCTCATATTCATTCATAGAAGTATATGGCTTAGGTGCTGTTATGGGACTCACAGTCTAGCAGAGGCTACCATCAAGCGTATTCAGCTTGTTGCTCGGGTAATGGTTATGGGTACTAACCTGCCGGCCTCTATGTGGGGATGTGCAGTGTTGCATGCAACGACACTTATTCGTTTTAGACCCGCGGCTAACCAAGCGTTTAGTGTGTACCATATGGTAACTGGTTACGAACCTAATATTTCACACTTACACATTTTTGGTTGTGCCGTCTATGTGTCTATCACGCCTCCACTGCGTACTAAGATGGGTCCTCAGAGACGATTAGGTATCTATATTGGCTATAATTCCCCAACGATTGTCCGCTATTTAGAACCAACCACCGAAGATCTCTTTACTGCAAGATTTGTAGATTGTCACTTTGATGAGACATGCTTCCTGTCGTTAGGGGGAGATGAGAATGTTATCATTCCAAATGAACGTCAGGAATTGACGGGGTGTGTCCCCACTATGTCTCATTATGATCCCTGCACTGCTCAAAGTGAGTTAGAAGTGCAACACATTATCGACCTCCAGAAAGTCGCGGATTCGATGCCCGACGGCTTTGTAGATATTGCTAAAGTGACAGGATCAAACATACCCGCTGCAAATATACTGGCACGGTTGGATGTCCCGAAATACGGGCTTGGAAGACCATCTCCTGGACCTGGCAACGTTAGCAACGTTGGCACCGCCCTTGATTGTGGGACGGAGGCCGGCGGCGGCACCACCGTACGCCGTGGTGTTGCTATTGTCCCTATGGACGGCGTTGCCGAGATGGACCTGTATGGAACAGCTTTGGCCTCGGCTCCTCAAAGAAAAAGGGAGAGACCGATAAACTCTAAGGATTCAAAGCCTAGAAAGAAGCGAATGACCAAGGCACAACACGTCATCAACGATGAATCACCATCGTATGAAGTTGTCTCTGATTACAGCTATATCCATGAATCAACTCAAGTGTTACCGTGGGACACTATGGAACCTTGTTTGATGCTAGAGAATAACGAAATCTCAGTGAACTACGCAAGTTAGCAATCGGTCTGAAACCGAGCCACTACATGCATTGATGACGTTTTCGCTTATTCCGTCGCACATGAGATCATATCTGAAGATGACGTTGAACCTCGCTCTGTAGCTGAATGCGAATGTAGAGCAGATTGGCCGAAGTGGAAGGAAGTAATCTAATATAAAAAAATGATAAATCTGATATAATCTGATATATCTCGATATATCCCCGTTATATCCTTATTTTACAAAACCGATACGATGCCGATAACCGCTATTTAGACCATTTCCTGACATTAACTATGAAGAGACTTATTCTCTTGTGATGGACACTATTACCTTCCGCTATCTCATTAGTCTGGTAGTGTCTGAAAGACTAAACATGTAACTTATGGATATGGTCACAGCTTATCTCTATGGGGATCTTGACGCAGTTATATACATGAAAGCCCATGATGGACTACTTTTACCTCCATCAAGTACCTCCAGACCACGGAGTGTTCATGCAGTCAGATTACGTCGTTCGTTGTACGGGTTGAAGCAATCTGAAAGAATGTGGTACAATCGGTTGCATCAATACTCGGTGAGAAGGGGATATGGTACTCTTGATGAGATTGAAGAGACTGTGTTTATTTGAAGTCGGAATTTGAGATGAAGGACCTAGGGAGGACGAAATTTTGTCTGAGCCTTGAGATTGTGCATAGGGCATACGGTATATTAGTCCACCAGTCGAACTACACGCAGAAGATGCCTTGACGTTTCAATATGGATCTATGCAGTCTATTGTTTATTCCCATGGTCGTCCGAAGTCTAGATATCAAGAGTGATCCATTCCATCCTAAAGAGGATGATGAAGAAGTTATTGGTCCTGAAGTTCCATACCTTAGTGCAATTGGGCACTATTGTATCTTGCTCAATGCACTAGACCGGACATATCTTTCGCAGTGAACTTATTAGCTAGATTTAGCTCCGCGCCTACGCTACATCATTGGAATGAAATCAAGCATTTGTTTCGGTACTTGAAAGGTTCCCTTGACATGGGATTGTTCTACCCTTATTGCAGAGAGAACACGCCACGGTATCTCCCTACACCACCGCCGTCATCGACCCCGGCCTTGTCACCGTATGCCGCAGCGACGTCGCCGGCCGCCATGGCATGGAGACCGTGCACGGTGCCGAGAGCAGCAACCGGTCCCGTGCAACTCATTCCTCCGATGCAAAGACTCCAAACAACTTGTTAGTTGGTTATGCGGACACAGGGTACCTCTCTGACCCTCACAAGGCTCGTTTTCAAACCGGTTATGTGTTTATCATTGGGAATATGGCGATATGTTGGAGATCAACGAAGCAAACTCTTGTTGCTACTTCTTTGAATCACGCAGAGATCATTGCTCTCCATGAATCAGTTAAATAATGTGTTTGGCTACGATCACTCGTTCATCATATTCGTGATTCTTGTGGATTAGTCTCTACAAATGATCAACATACGTGCATTTTATGAAGATAATGTTGCTTGCATAGAGCAGACAAAGTTAGGTTTCATTAAGGGAGACAACACCAAACATATTTCGCCCAAGTTATTCTACATTGTTCAACAACAGAAGTTCTTGAATGTTCAAATCAATCAAGTGAGTTCAGAATCCAACGTTGCGGATTTGTTCACTAAGTCTTTGCCTAAATTTCCTTTTGTGAAACATGTGAAGAGCATTGACATGCGTTATTTATCAAAACTTTAGAGTTTGGTAGACTTCAGGGGGAGTCTACATCACATGTTAAGATCTTTAAGTAGTTGGTGCGTTGGCCGGGCTAAAAACGGGTTCGGGCTGAGTCAGGCCCATATGCTAATATATCTCGGCCCAGCTCGTGTTACAATAACGGGCTCAGAACAGGCCGGGCTGCTAACGGGATTGGAGCGTGCCAGACTGAACTCGGACTTTTGGGCCCATTTGCCACCTCTAGTGGGTAGTGAGAAATTATGAACAAAATTGAAGGCTAGTGTAGTTAAAGCCATGAATTGAGGTAAGAATTTACAAAGTAAATTCAAAAGTACAAGAATTGACAGAGGTTAAGAAAATAACGTAAAGTGAACAACTTGTATCGCATAGTGGCAAGAGCCCTGATTAAAAGAAAAAAACAGAACAGTAAGGTCTGAGAAGTGAGCACACCTTTCCAGTCCCTCTCTTATTCCAGCGACACAGAATGAAGACAAAGAAGAAGACTTCAAAGCAGCGAAGGATTCGTCTCTCTAAAAGGTCCAAGCTTTCACAACACCCAAGTAATCATTTTCAATTCCCACTAAATCAATGTTTTTTGGTTTTACATCATGCATTTTTCTGTTCCTGACAATTCTTCTGAACATAAAGTTTGCATCTTTCATTTGTACCCAAACCCATAAATTTGATGTATGTTGCATAACTTGCATTCTCAGCTCAAACCCAGAAGAGAAGGGGAGTGATGGAAGAAGGGGTGAGCCCTCTTGTTGAGAAGTACTGGTTTCAAAGATATGATCTTTTCTCAAAGTATGATGAGGGGATCAAGATGGATGAGCAGGGCTGGTACTCTGTCACTCCTGAACAGATTGCTATTACACAAGCCAAGAGGTGTCCAAACCCAACTGTCGTTATTGATTGCTTTGCCGGAGTCGGAGGCAATGCCATTCAGTTTGCCTTACTGTGAGTACCCCAAACACTGTTATGTCATTTGGTTTTGTTCCAATGTATCACTAGTTAGTTGGAATTTTCTTCCAAATTTTTAGTGTCTTTGTTGTGAGAGTTTTGTATATGGGGTTGTTTAGCTTAGTTGTTGATTAACAGTTGCTAACTACCAATCTGACAAGTTCTTAGTTTTATGGCACACATGAAATTTATAAAAGGAAACATACACGCATGATGCATTGAAGCTAGTAGCCATCTGTTGCTTGCCATTGTTTGTGTTCATCTGGGTTAGAACTTCGCTTCATGATCACTTTATATCGTACTGGTTTATTTGAAATTAGTTAGAGTGGACAATAAATGCGAATTAATACATGGAGTGATGAGGAATCTAACGTACTCTTAATTTATGTGTAGGTTCTCTGTGGTATATGATAGCTAAATGTATTTTTTTCCAGCAGTTCTATATCATATGTCTTTTTGGGGTTGCCTTGTTGATGGGGAGGTGGACCAACTGCAATTCATGCGGTGGCGGAGATTCTTTTGAATAGTTGTAAACCATATCTTCTTTCTCAGGTGTTGTATAGGAGGTTCAGAGCTTAAGATCTTATTTTCTCTTGTCTCTCAGGTGTTGTCATGTTGTTGCTATCGAAATTGATCCCGTTAAAGTTGATATGGCCATCAACAATGCAAGAATATATGGAGTGGAAGATTATATTGATTTCATTGTTGGAGATTTCTTCCAACTTGCGCCATCACTGAAGGTACTGGTTTCCTATCTGTATTAATTGCTGAGAATGCTTTAAAGAATTCCTATGACATGATGTTTAAAGAATTCCTAGGACATGATGTTCTGAGTATGATGTCCTTTAAAAAAAATGGCATGTGCATTGAATTCAATAAATTGTCAGTTTGAGCCTTTAAGGTTCCAATAATTCACATACCTTTCCTTTTCTCATTCTTCATGTCTCAAATTTGCAGAGATAAGTTGTCAAATTGGTAGTTAGCTGAATTATTGTCTTGTTGAGTTTGAATTATTAATGTTGTGGTATATATTTATAGAGAGTTTCATCAATATTTAATCCTCTTGCGTCAACTAACTGACTAATGGGTTCAATTTTTTTCGGCTATAATTTTATACAGTTTCTCAGGGTCTATCAATGTTAAACTCTCCTTCTAAATTTTTACCCTACGCGTGGATTAAAAGGATCATGTATTCATGTTACTTGATCAACTCAAACTCCATTAATTCAAGCAGTTAGCTGAATTATTGTCTTGTTGAGTTGTTGTAGTTCCTGCTACCTGGTAACCTGATGTCTGAAAAGTAATTTGCAGCAATCAGATAAAGAATCTTAATGATATTATACTTTGATTGCATCCAGATAGTACACGTTACTGTTCCTCATTTCGATAATGTAAATTCAATTTTCACATGTGTCCCCCTTCCCAGAACAGGGGTAAATTGGAGTATGTTGTTGTTCTTGTTGTTACTATTCAAAGATTGTTGCATGGTTATTGCACTTTCTCGCATGACCTCCTGTTCAGCTTACATATTGCAGAAAGTATGAGAATGATTACATACATAAATAATCTATTAAAAGATTTACAAGTTTCGTCTTTCTTTGAAAATAGTTTGAAGATTTTTGTTGTTTTGTGAGTTTGAGCTTAAACTTTTAATGCTACTCAACATACACTTTTATCTAAATTTTGTAGGGTGACGTAGTGTTTCTTGCACCACCTTGGGGAGGCCCATCATACAGAAGGATGGAGAAATTTACTCTCGACATACTGGAGCCAAAAGATGGGTTGGTAACAAACATGTTCTTCTTAGCATATCATGGAGCATAAATTACAATAACACATTATATAATAAGGGTTTAGGCATGTCTCTCTAAATTCTGGATGCACCTGATTGTACTTTATTGTGTTAAATGGCTCTGAAGTCAAAGGGATAGGCATATCTGTGAACCGTTATGTTTGCTGGAGATAACCCACTCTCGGGAAGTTTTATCTGGGTGTCACTGATTTTTGTGTTTCAGCTGAAGTCTGTCTAGTGATGCAATGTCCTTATAATTGTTGTTAGGAAAGAAGCCTTTTTCTAGCAATATAACTCTATTGATCTGTATAGTGCAAATGCAATTTTTTTCTTGTTCTTTCTATAATTTGGGTGATATAACTGTCACAACAAGCATAATGATTATAAATCCCACCTTTTTATTTCCAACTGTTCCTCACCAACTATCACTAATCTTGTACATCAAGTCTCTAAATAGTTCTGGCTAGATGCTACACGTAAAGTGATTTAAGTCATTTAACAATCATAGCTTAAATATCCTGCAATCTTTGCTTTACTCTTTTTAGAACCTATTTCAACTGTAATCCCGGCCTTTGTAAGCCTGTACCCTTGTATTGGAATTTAGTTGTTCCAACTACAAGACTTGTAGGTAAGTATACAATGAATCTGTGGTCTCCTGCAGCAATTTTGTGCCATATGTGGGTCAGTGCGAGTGGTGTCAGTAATCTTAGATGTATTTCTAGTTTTTAATGTGGTCAGAATCTTCTTTCCGTTGAGTTCAGAAATCTGGCCTGAAAAAGCTCATATATATACTTGCTGCTTGTTGATGAAATAATAATATATTAAACTACATGTATTTCTTTAGTTCATTCTTGAAATGAATGGTGAGTACAAAATTCAAGTACCTGGGCATGAGTTATTATTAGTGCTACTAGTAATCAAACTGGTGAAGTAGAATATTATTGTTCCATGTTCTGTGGAAGATCCCTCCTTTTTCTCTCGATTTTTATGAAACATGAAATTACTTCTTCGTTTTTATTTTGTTTTCCAAATATTTATTGTAGTCTTTATGCACAGATATGCCATATTCCAAGCTGCTCAGGCGATAACAACGAACATCATTATGTTCTTACCTCGAAATGTAGACTTGCTCCAAGTTCAAGAACTCTGTTGGTTGTTTTCTCCTCCTTTAGAATTTGAGGTATGATTCTACATTTTCCATAAGCAATAGAAACCGTCTATAGTATCATCTTTCAATGTATGTTGCAATTTGCAAAGCGAGCACTCTGGCATATTTTAAATATAACTATGAACTTCTCAGCAAATATCAAATGTGCAGATTGAAGAAAACTATGTGCGTGGCAATCTAAAGGGGGTAACAGTCTACTTTGGTGGTGCAGTAGCCAGTCAGTTATGAGTAGTATATGTCTTGACGTACAACCTAACAGAGTTATTTGTAGGATACCCACATGCTCAGTTAACTTGGGGCTAGTGGTGATGATCAACTTCCTTAACTTGCAGTTGCATTATAAATATGAGTCTGCCCTATTGAAGAGATAGTGAAGAACTTTCGAACACATTTTGACTCATTGTATCCCCAAGATCAAAGGTAGGAAGTACATGATGGGCTTATAAAACGGTAACCACTTCTCTCATTCTTTTTTCTTATAAATTCGATAACGATCAGAGTGAAAAGAGAAATGTTCTTCTGAGGAGTCAGATTTTGATGTAACTTGTGTTGGTATTGATGCTTCCTTGTTAATGATTACCTGAACGGCTGAACTTGTGAAATTGACATCTACACTCTAAATTTACAGGAAAAAAATAAAAGAGGTTGATTGAAATTGACTTTTAAGGTCAGTGGCTGAATGTCAAGCAGCTTATAGTGTTCATATTTTGTTGACTGTATCAGGCAGTGCTGATACGAGCTTTAGATGAACTCCTTCACTTGGGTATAAAATTGAGATGCTTTTTCCTTTGAGGAATAAGATTGAGATTAATGTAACTAAGCTACCAATTCCGTTAGGGTTTCGATTCCTATTCTCTATCAAAATAAACTTATTAAAAATCAAGGAGAAGTATGAATAAAAACACAATTCTCATTCAATATAAACCTGTCACAAATTGAGGATAAGTTTGAATTAAAGTACATAAGGGATAGTAACAAGTTTTCCTAAATACTCTTAGTTCTGTCTCGATTTGGTACTTCTGTATATCTATATTTTGGCACCCCCATGCCTTCTTCCTCTCGTTAGTCTCTGAACTAATTCGCATATGCCATCGGAAAATCCTCGGAAAACAGATATCGAACAAGATGCAAGCTATCGACGAGATGCAATGTCTGCACTTTCCGTTACTGCCGCCTGTACCGTTGGTAATAAATCCTTATTTTGGTACAATCCAGTACTGCTACGTCCCAGTTAATCACATGCCCATGCATGCACCTGACCCTGTTCCTGTACCTGGGTCTGTACCTGGTGTTATTTATCAGGTTTGGAAGAGCAATTTAAAGTACGAGTTTGATCGCATTAAGAAACTCATTGAACAACCTCAACAAGCTGAAGGACGACTTGGTTGTTGGTCCGCTTCTATAGACACAGAATTCCCTGGCACAATATATAAATCCGACAAAGGTCGTCTGAATGACCCTGAGTACAGTTATGAGATGATGAAGAAGAATGTGAACGCCACCAAGATAATCCAGTTAGGTCTCACACTTGCAGACGTTCGCAAAAATACCTACACCTGGGAGTTCAATTTCAACGACTTTGATATCGATCGTGATCTTGAAGACAAAGACTAGAGTTTCTTGAGCTTTACGGCATTGATTTCTGCAAACACAAGGTGGATGGTATTCCTTCGCATGAATTTGCGAAAGAGTTTATGAATGTTGGGCTGTTGGGAAACGAACGTGTAACATGGGTTGGTTTCCAGATGTTATATGATATGGGGGGATTCTTCACCAAAATCCTCACAGGATGAATTGTACAAGAAGGTCGGGATATTTCTTCTTTGGGAGTAAGGTTTGTGATGTCAAGGTTGGGATCAAGGACTGGTTTCCGACATTATATGGAGGTTTGGACAAAGTGGCGGAGACACTGGGGTTTACTCGTACGGCCGGCAAGAGTCACCAGGCCGGCTCTGATAGTCTCTTGAGTCTTGACATATGCTACCTATATCACGCTCCAAAACTATACAAAACAATATGTATAGCAACTGTTAGTATAGGTTTTATGAAGATTAACCGTTTAATTTTTTCATCTTGTTTTTTTTCTTCTTGTATCAGACCATTGCTTCCATTATTCTTTTATTTTGCTGGCTTGCTGCTTTACATTATTTTTAAGGCGAATTATTATTTAATACCAAATCAAATATTAAATTATAAAAAAGTTAAAGAAGAAAATTCAATTAAAAGATGGTCTTCACATTTAATTAGAAATTTCAAAAATGTCAACAAATTTCAAACAAAATTAGAATT
This sequence comes from Argentina anserina, assembly GCF_933775445.1. NCBI lineage: Eukaryota > Viridiplantae > Streptophyta > Magnoliopsida > Rosales > Rosaceae > Argentina > Argentina anserina. The sequence continues at coordinate 21,317,805 of NC_065877.1, forward strand.
TTTTTAAATATTTTACTGACTGTTTTGCTTTTTCTCACTCTATTTCTTCTTCTTTTTCCGGCCATAATTTTTCCATTCGGCGATGAATTTGAGTGTGGTTGGTATCGTTGGAAATATCTTTTTCCCTTATTTCATTTGATATCACACCTACTCCAAATTGACCACCGTATAAGACGTAGAAACCCTCGAAAGGGGTTGCCTTCGTCCATGACGGTGCTCCAAGTTTTTTCGGTGAAACCGGAGCCCAAAGCTCCATAATTCTAGCTATTCGCTTCATTCTGAGTACAATCATACCGATTTTCTCTGAATTTTAACATAGTTTCGCTGATTTATAAATTTCTCTCAGCACCCAGCGTATATAGTCACATCAGGTGTCACATTACTAGTCACACTGGTAGTTACAATATGGACATTGTGACTGGTAGTGTGACTGTCACACCAGGTGTCACACTAGGAGTCACATTGATAGTTAAAATGTTGTCCACAGCAAATCACACTTGTAGTCACATCACCAGTCACACTAATTATTACAATAACGACATTGCGACTGTCATTGTATCTAGTAGTGTGACAACCCATGTATTTGGTAGTGTGACTATGTTGTGACAAGAAGAAGAAGAAGAAGAAGAAGAAGAATGACTAGAAATAGCAAACTTTTGTAACTATTATGTGATCTTGAACTTTTCAAATTAACTCATACAATCCAAATATCAACATTGACGTTGTCACACCAGCCAGTAGTCACACTAGGAGTCACACCAATAGCCACACTAGGAGTCACACCAGTAGTCACACTAGCGTATGAAAAAAGAAGCGGTGCATCGCTCCCTGAACTCTAAACTCTAAATGCACTCTCAATTTTTAGGGTTTCCCGACCCAAGAGTTTATGGCTTAGTGTTTAGGGTTTAGTCACACCAATAGTCACACAGCTAGTCACACAGCTAGTCACACCAGTAGTCACATTGGAAGTTATAGTGTGACTACCAATGTTACTATGTGTCTATGTATGAGAGTAATATGATGACTAATTGTGTGATTGATGCTGAGACTATCATTGTAACTCGACATTTATGAAACCCTAATCATCACATTGTTGGATGAGTGTATGACCCAGAAAAACCTTTCACAAAACCAAATGAAGAAATGAAAAAAAAAATTGAATGGGCACCCCATCAAGATCAGAGGAGAATACTTGGTTTCTGGCGAGGAACGTCAGCAGTAGCAGCGTCGTCCTATCCTCTCCTTGTCGTCGTTGCTCCAAATAGTCACCGTCACCGTCGTGCAGACTTCCTCTGCACGCTCAACTCCTTCGTCGTGAAACAAACAACGCCATCTCTTTTCTGATCAAGGCTGAATTAGCCACTCTGGCACTGTCCCAGCACCGCCTAGCAAGGATGATAAAACGCCCCCTAGCGACAACTACGCTCCACATCTCTGCAAGCAGCTCGGAAACCCAAACCAATCACCGCCTCACCGGCCTCCTCCTTCGAGTTCGCCTTTGTCTTCGAGTCAGCGCTGTTCGTCTCAAATTTATGAGATTCCTCAAAGAAACAAAGCTCCGGCAAGGTGATACGCCCTGAATCTTTTACCTTTACGATTTTACTTTTACCTTTTATCGGGAGTCGTACTAAGTGTAGGTACTCTAAATATTGACATGTCGATGCGTATGTTTTTCGGGAAAACATCCTTCATGAAAATTGTAGGGCTCGTTAATACGAATTTGTAGACACATAGCACGCCCAAATCGGAGCTCGTATGAAAAAGTTACGAATCACAAATGGTATGAGGTATTTTTGGAAAATAGTATAAATAGGGGGTGAAAAATTAGAAAATATCGGGTCGGGTACTGTTCACCAGAGAGAAAACCCATAAAACTTCCGACTGACCAATCTCCGCCATTCCCTTCAATCTGTACCGAAATCACGGGACGCCGACCACCGTGCGGAGAGCTGTGACGATCGGAAACCCCGGTGGAGTTGGCGCCGCCATCTCTGGTGACTTCGGAGATCGGGGTTGCTTCTATCCAACCTAAATACTTCCTCTGGTCCTGATTCCATGCCGTTTGTAGCCTACATCGAGCTGGAAATTGGAGTTTCTAAAGTCAACCCTCCGTCGGCATCTCATCATTTTTCGGCTATTTCCCGGCCGATCTTGGCTTGGGTGCAGGTATGAAACTTGTCTACCTTGGTGTGATCTACAACTTTGATGTTGGTGTCGAGTCAATTTGGAGTGGTTGGAAAGGATGGTGCGTGGGGCCCACGCGCAACTGATGTGGCGGCGCGTGTGTGAGTTTTTGGAGAAGTGAGTTGCTCCATTGAATAGCATGCGTTGATACGAACTTATCGACATATTAATCGTTGAATTTGATTATCGTATGAGGTTGTTGATCTAGATTATCGTTGGTAGGAATAAAATATTATTGCCGTAAGCATTGTGTTAATCTAAGGTTGGTTGTTATGTATTTGTATTGATTGGTAATAGATATAGTGCTGTGTACTTGATATATGATGGTTATGTTATTAACTATGTGTGTCGGCTGTGATGTGTTTGTGATACAAATTAGAATGGTTATGAGGTTTACGTTGTTATGGTGAATGTGGTAGGTTTGTGGTAAATGTGTGGGTTATGTGGTTTCAGTGCGCTATAGTGTTTGGCTTGGTGAACAGTTTAACTACGAATGGCTTGATCCCTTGTAAAGGATACATAGGCAGCCCAACCAAGGTTTGGGTGCAACCACAATTATTTTAGATTAGATATTAGTTTGCTTGTAATAATTGGATTTTAGCGCGTAAATATGTTAGTTTTGGGTCGGGTCATTTCATTTGGTATCATAGCATGATCCTCTTAACAATGGGCTTGCTGAGATGTGGGAGACAGTACATTTATTTTGGAAAATTTTGTGTCTTTGAAATCTTAGGTTTTTATGGATTCATGTGTGCGTTCACTTAGAACTGAGATGAGTGAGTTTTATCAATTTTACTCGGCTTTTCTCCATGTTCTTCTAGAAATTGGGTTGTAAAGTTGAAATTATGTGAGGTTGCCCGGTTTACGTTTACAATCATCAAATTTAGATGCCAGATTTTGCCATGAGTGGACGTTTATTTTAATAAATGCGTGCATGTTTATTGAATTATTTGTTATCTTGGAATTATAATTTTAATTTATGAATAATTATTTTTGTTAGTTATTTGGAAATGGGATTTCCGAAAACTATAATTGTTGAGAAATTACCGAAAATGGAATTTTCGGGAAAAGATATTATTTTAATTATTTTTCTTGATTATGTACAATGATATTCCCATTTAGTTGTCTTGGAAATAAATCTGGGAAATTTATATAACGCATTTTGTGATATTTGGAAATTTATTGATTATTTAACCGGGAATGAGATTCGCGGAACTTAATGAGTATATTTGAGAGTTATACAACATGTGAGACATGTCGGATTATTTTATTTTCCTCATTTGAAACTCTCTTGGTTGATATTGAGATTTTTATGTACGGTTGAGAATCGTACCCGTTCTATTTATTCTTAATCCGTTAACCTCTCATTTAACTATATAAGGAAGCACGATCAACGAATAAGAATGATTTTTTATTTTATTCCGGTATCCTCTCATTTAATCCTATAAAGGGGCACGATCAACGAAATCATATTCTATTCTTTCTGATATCATCTCCTTTAGCAACATAAAAGGGACATGATCAACGGATAAGAATGATATCCATTTTTACGGTTATTCTCATTTTATTACATTATGAGTAGCGGGGCTAGTTCACTCATTGTTGTCGAGACCATACACTTTGAGATGACTATGTTAGTATACTATATCATTTTTCCGCCTGGGCGGTGATATTACTTAGCCGACAATGTATATATATTTTTTCCCGGGGGACATATCGTACGACATTTCTTATATATTTAATTCAAGCAAGAGGGGCCAGTCCACTTTTTACTGATTATCCTATTTGACTAGCGGGGTTAGTCCATTTTCTACTATTTGCTATATTGTTTCGACTAGCAGGGCTAGTCGGCTTCTAGTTATTCTTAATTATTTATGTAGACTAGCGGGGCTAGTCGAAGTTCTATAATAATCCTTAATTATCTGATAGTATTATTTTGACTAGCGAGACTAGTTTATAGTTTATGATCTGACATTATTATTTTGACTAGCGGGGCTAGTCCACATTATACAGCCTGATAGTATTATTTTGACTAGCGGGGCTAGTTTGCACTCATGACTTGAGATATCTCTTTGACTAGCGGGGCTAGTCCAATTTCTGTTATTGAGTTATTATTTTGACTAGCACGGCTAGTCTGTTTCTATTGTATGATTATTACTTTTCAGAGACTGGCAGGGTTAGTTTATTTTCTATATTTCGTCGGATATTTATCCGGAAATCTCAGAAATTAATAAGTTAGTTTCGACATTTTAGTAATTACTTCAGGAATGAGATTCTCGTTAATTATATTTTACGTTAATTAATGACCATTGTTGTCTTAAAGTGGGTTGGGCGGTTGCGGTCTAAGAGGAGCGGAAAGCTCCAGGGGTCGATCGATGTTATGTGTCCTAACGTCACATAGCGTAATGGACACCTTTATGAATTTTATAGGTTGTGATGTATTATTGTTGATGCATGCATTTGTTTTAAATGTCGTGGAGGCCGTTTTGGCTGGAGGAGCAGATGGCTCCAGGTGTTGAGGTGGTTTTGTGATTATTAGAAGTGTTGTTTTGTGCAGGTCGGGTTAGCTACTTTTAGGGGAGACTATGCCGAAATTTCGCTATGCCTTCTTTGATACTGGTCCCTGCATGACTCACCTTAGGGGTTAGCTTATTTTGGTAATCTCCTTTTGACAATGGTCATGTTAATTGAATATTATGCTTCATAGTAACGGATCGATGTAACACCATCGATTAGTTATAATAGAATTATGAGTTGAGAACTCTTAGGAGGAAATATTTTCGCATTGACTTGAGAGGTATTTCGAGTTCTAGCTTGTCAATCGTGTGGAATAATAAGGGCAGTATGTATTTTGATACGTATTACAATACTTGTATTGTGTGATCCATTGCTATTGGATCGTAGGGTGGTGGGACCACTTGCTGATTCAGTTTTGACCCAGAAGGTCATCATCTTCATGGACTTGTATCCTTTTTGTTGGGGGTTAAAGGATATTGAGAATTAGATTATTTGGTTAATTTTCTATTTTTGGTGATTCGTCGTGAGACGAGATGTTGAGAGTAATTTCCCTACTATCTTGTAGTCTTTATTTATCTGAATAAATTTCTCGATGTAGACAGTTGTGGACTATTCTTAGTGTATTAATAATAAAGATTCGGTACCCCTTCTCTCATATCCTTAATTCGGTAATTTGGTCAAAATTTTGATTGTGACATATTTCAGTTGGCCACTAGTTGCGTCGCTACCACTATTAATAACTGGCGCGTTTTAACCTAGAACTTGGGGATTTAAGCTTATAGAGACATTAACTTGATAATGAAATATTCTTGCTACTTTATCGAAGCTAGAGATTTTTCATAGATTTAATGGTGCTGTTAAAGGGAATTAGTTGGTACTCGTAATGAGAACATAAAAACGAACTGCGTCGCCTGTTGACATTGCTTAACTATGGAACAGAGTATCGTTTAAGGAATTGATCGATTGATTTCATTTAGCCTTTGGTGTCACTTTTAGAGAATGGATCTCATGTGGCCTTGGAAATCCTTCGAGTTGAGATTGAATGATTTATAGTATATCAGAGTAGTAGGTATGCAGCAGTCGCGATAGGATATCATAGGAGTCGTAGAGGTGCTTGGTTGTGATATGTGGGGTAACCCCAGTTTTTAGAAATATTCAATATTTAATCAGAGGATATTTCGAGTCAAACTCTTTTATTAAGAAGTACTCATTCCCATTGATATATAGAACAATAGTCGTATTCCGAGATGTGTGTGTTATTGTAACGATGCGCGGTGGGACCACCCTCTGATGTGGGTATGATCTGGGAGGTCATCATTTAACTTTGGGAGATGAAAGATTAGGGCAGGCAACCATACCCCTTTTCCCTTTTGTCGGGTACGTAAATTTCGAGGTCGAAATTTTTATAAGGTGGGGAGAAATGATACGTCCCGAATCTTTTACCCTTATGATTTTACTTTTACCTTTTATCGGGAGTCGTACTAAGTGTAGAGAGTCTAAATATTGACTTTTTGATGTGTAAGTGTTTCGGGAAATCCTCATTCATGAAAGTTGTAGGGCTCATCGATACGAATTCGTAGACACGCGGCACGCCCAAATCGGAGTTCGTATGAAAAAGTCACGAATCAAAAATGGTATGGGGTATTTTTGGAAAATAGTATAAATAGGGGGTGAAAAATCAGAAAATATCGGATCGGGTACTGTTCACCCGAGAGAAAATCCAAAAAACTTCCGACCGGCCGATCTCCGTCGTCTGGCCACCGATCGGAGTGCCACCATTCAGTTCGAACCGGCTCCCCATTCCCTTTCGATTTGTACCGAAATCACGGGATGCCGACCACCATGTAGAGAGCTGCGACGATCGGAAACCCCGGCGACTTCGGAGCTCACGGTTGCTTTTATCCGACCTATATCCTTCCTCTGGTCCTGATTCCATGCCATTTGTAGCCCAGATCGAGCTGCAAATTGGAGTTTCGAAAGTCAACCCTCTGTCGGCATCTCAACATTTTCCGGCCATTTTCGGCCGATCTAGGCTTGGGTGTAGGTATGAAACTTGTCTACTTTGATGTGATCTACAACGTTGATGTTGGTGTCGAGTCAATTTGTTAGAATTTGCACCTATGGGTATCTATTTAGTGATCAGTCCGCTTTTAGAGTGGTTGGAAAGGGTGGTTCGTGGGGCCCACGCGCAGCCGATGTGGCGGCGCGTTTGTGAGTTTTTAGAGCATTGAGTTGCTCTATTAAATAACATGCGTCGATACGAACTTATCGACATATTAATCGTTGAATTTGATTATTATATGAGGTTATTGTTCTAGATTATCGTTGGTAGGAATAAAATATTATTGCCGTAAGCATTGTGTTAAATTAAGGTTGGCTGCTATGTATTTGTATTGATTGATAATGGATATGGTCTTGTGTACTTGATGAATGATGGTTATGTAATGAACTATGTGTGTTGGTTGTGATGTGTTTGTGATACGAATCAGAATGGTTATGAGGTTTACGTTGTTATGGTGAATGTGGTAGGTTTGTGGTAAATGTGTAGGTTCTGTGGTTTCAATTAGGGCTGTCAATGGGCCGTGTCGTGTTGGGTTCGTATCGGGTTAAGGTATTTTGCGTGTTACAAAACGCAAACGCAAATCCAACTCATTTAATAATCGTGTTGAAAATTGAAACCCAAACCCAACCTATTTATTAATAGGTTACCCGTTTCCAACCCATTCAATAATTAGGTCGTGTCGTGTTGGAAACTGACCCATTAACATCGTGACCCATTTAACCAATGACTTAATTAAATTCACTACAAACTACACAATACCACAATTATATGTAATTAATATATATAAACTTCATCATAAATTCAAAAGTCTATAATTAAAATAAAGTTATCCATTGTATAAAAAAAATTACATAATCCATAAATTGAGTTTGAAAGCATCAAATGCTAACTTGCAAAGACTGTTTCACTTTATTTAGCATAAAAAAGAATAATCACCACCTACAATTGAAAACAACATAAGATAAGTAGATTGATCATGATACTTAATTGAAGATCTACATCCTCACAATTCACAAATCTAAATAAAAACATGTTAAAATAGTCAATCATTTACCAAGCACATTCGAATGTGTTTTTTAGCTTCATTTGTCTTAGGTTGGATGAGCAGCAGTATCTTCAGTCAAGTCGTCCAATTTAGGTGGCAAAGTAAGAACAACAGCTAAAAAAAAATAATAAATTAATTTATATATTTCATATATAAAATGTAAGTAACTCTTTAAAATTAAGTGTAAATTAAACCAATACCTTCTGCAAATATCCAATCACGTGTTCAAATAAGAGCTTCAACAGTTTCAGATTTAAGTGCACTACGGTATTGGTCAAGAACTCTACCACCAACACTAAATACGGATTCAGAAGCAACTATAGAAATTTGAATTGATAGTATATCATGGGCCATAATAGATAATTCCGAATAGCAAAATTGGTTTGTCTTCCAAAACTGAAGCACATTCAAGTCTGTAGTTCTTGGCTACCTTGGCTCATCTACAATTGCAACTGAGTCTTCTGTGGGGAGAAAACACATTCTTCTCTCTCAAAATCGTCAAAATCCTAAAATTAAATAGTTAGAATAATTAAGTGTACCAAAATAACAAAAATTTGTTACTATATAGCAGAGGAAAAACCAATTAAGAACATATCAACGCTTAACCAGAAAATAAAGAAAATTTTCAAAGATGTAGTGAACGTATAGGCAGTCTAGCACACAAAATTGCAGAATATTTGGAGCTGAATTACTATTTTAATTAAACTCAATAGATAACTGAATATAAAGAAGAAGAAAAAAAAACAGATTATATTTACCTTCAGAACATCCCTGCATTCTTCAGAAACCATTGCATCAGCAGAAAGGGTATGGCTAGTATCTTGATTTTTTGATGTAGATGTAGAATTCATTGACGTAGAATGAATTTTCATGTTCACATAAAAAACAGAAAACAACTTCTTTCGCACTCGCTTCAATTCAGTATTTTGGGCCATATAGTCGTCGATATGAAAACTCAACAAACTGCAACTTGTATCGAGGATCAAATATTACAGCAATTGGAAGAATCAAGCTATACTTAGACCAATACTATTCAAATTTAGAGATCATTTGGGATGCCATACGACTCATAAATATATCATGATCAACCTTGGCCTTTCTCAAAGTATCTTCAACAACAAAGACTTGTGGGAAGTACAAATTAGCTGTGGGATACTGAGGGATACTGATTTCCTGAGAACAAGCAAGTAACATCATAGAACACCTTAAGAAGCTTGGATATCTTCTCCACTATTTTCCACTTATCTTGGGAAAGTGCATGCTTGTAGTTAGAGTCACTTAGCTGCAAATGAAGGAATGCACGTTGATAATAGATTGCACTATCAATCATAAGGGATGTAGAATTCCATTTGGTTGGTACATCTTGACGCAAGCCCCTTTTACATTCTAATGAAACTTGTGCAACACAATCTAAGAATTTTTATTTTCTTCCTTGTGAACCCCTTACATACTTAATGCTCTCTCTAATTTTCATAATGGAACCATCAATTTCTTTCAACTCCTCTTGCACAATCAGATTAAGAATGTGAGCACAACAACGAAACGTGGAAAAACTCACAATCCATTAGAAGTACATCCCTTAGCCTTAGTTGTCCCTTCAGTGACTCAACAAAGCAATCATTGGCAGAAGCATTGTCTAAAGTCATAGAAAACAATTTTCTTTCAATACCCCAATCCACCAACAACTTGTAGATTTTGTGAGACAAAGCCACACCAGTATGAGGAGGAGACATATAACTGAAATTCAATACTCTCTTTTGCAATATCCAGTAATCATCAATAAAATGAGCAGTGAGAGCAAGATAACCATCCGTTGCAATAGAAGTCCACAAATCAGAAGTCAAGCAAATTCTACTAGGAATAGAAAGTAGAGTTTTCTTAAGCTTCTTCATTTCCCTAGCATGCATACTCATTACATCTTCCTTAGAAGTGTTCCTAGATATCAACTTGATATAAGCACATATATATGTGAACATTTTTCTAATCCCATCATACTCAACAAACTGAAAAGGCAAGTCATGCTTAACAATAGCTCCACCAATAGTTCATAAAATTTATTAGGATCAAATCTAGATGACCTTGTGATCAAAGAACCATTATCATTATGAGACACAACTAATTGTCCAAGGTCCAGTTGTTTCATACAAGATGCCATATGGCGTTTTAGATTTCCAGTACCATACATGCTAGAGCACAAGTAAGTGATACCGCATCTTAGGCACTTAGCCCTTTGCTTCTTGTCCGAACCCAATGGAAGTACTTCAAACTTAGACCACACATTTGAAGTGAGTTTCCTTCGCCTCTTAGGATTAGAGTTTGAAGATGCATTATTTGTCTCTTGAGTATCTTGCATCACAGTGTCAATGCTTTTGACATCATTGCCCTGAGCAACTTGAGCATTTTCATGAATGACATCCATCTGCCACACATAATCAATATCAGTAACTTAAATATTATATATGCCTACTATTCTATTAATAAAGCATCATTTGGTTTAAGCATAATGACAAATTATTTATAAACAAGCACTACGTTCTTGGAAGAACCTCACATATACTATAAATCGAAATAGACATACTCATATATATATAATTAATATAGTGCTGGTACTGTAATGCCATGCCATGAAAGATTAACCACAAGAAATTCATGAGACTTTGGTATGGAGTTGATTACTAAGCACATGCACGTGGACTTGCAAATTTAATTGAGGTTTCAAGATATATATAGCACCACATGGATCTAAATCAAGAGTTAGATCAATCAAAACGAGTCTCAAATATAAAAGTAGCATTGGCTTGACGATTATACCTTGTAGAGAGGAGGTGAAGCTTAGATATGGCCGAGCCGTGAAAGTGTGAAACGGTGAAACTTAGGGTTTGTGTGCTGATAAAAGGGCTAAATAAGATAATTTACAGTGTTAAGTGTTAACGTATGGTAACCCTAAATGTAAAAAAAGACTTATTCGACCCTTAAAAACATGTAATAAATGGGTCGTATATGTAAGTTTGTATTATATATACCCAACCCATATATATACCCGCAATTGACCCGTTTATTAAATGGGTCATGACGGGTTGACCCGCCACTGACCCTCTTTTTAATCGTGCGGGTTCAACCCACTTTATTTCATGCGAGTTTCGGGTCGTGTTAACGGGTCGTGTCGGAATTGACAGCCCTAGTTTCAGTGCGTTAGAGTGTTTGGCTTAGTGAACAATTGAACTACAAATGGCTTGATCCCTTGTAAAGGGTACATAGGCAGCCCAACCAATATTTGGGTGCAGCCACAATTATTTTAGATTAGATATTGGTTTGCTTGCTATAATTGTATTTTAATGCGTTTATAGGTTAGTTTTGGGTCGGGTCCTTTCACGAGGTCTCCACATAGTGGTTGCTGATGACGCCATTAGACATGGTTAAGTTCTCCTCCTCACCGTTGCCGCGATACCTAGGTTGTCATCGTCTTCGATGAAGTCACCAAGGCCGTTAAGATCTGTGGAAGCCAAACAAATAGGACGGTGGCATTGTTTGTAATTTCTGTGAAAACTTGGGGCAACGGTTTAAGAAATTATATTGAGTGAGTTTTTTGTGATTTTGAAATTCTTGGTGACTTTTTTATAATTAGGTTAAACTAATATGCTTTTTTATGATATACCCTTATTTTATTTCTTTCAAACAGGTACAGTTAAAAGCATCAACGGGCCCAAGACTAAACGAATAAATAAAGCATCAGCGAGACTATCAAAAATCTAATTTATGATATAAGAGAAAAAAAAAATTCAGATCATTTGGGTTGACGTCTGATCGCACTACAAAAAAAAAAAAGCTTTAGCAACATGTAATGACAACAATGTATGTCAGTAAAAAACTTGACAACATTTCGCGTGTGTTGTAGATGCCAAAGTTATTAAAAGTCTAAAAACATTTAACAGCATATCTCGCACGTTGTAGAAAAAAAATATCATGTGCGATGTTGTATTTTAACACATTGTTTGTCATCAATTTTCAACAACAAACATAGTACACATTGTGCTTTTTAACATGTGGAGTGGGTTGTTGATTTTGATCTCTTTAGGGAAAGTTGTCATAAAGGCGGTTCTTTGTAATTTATTCATCTAGTATAAAAAAACAACACAAAATGCATGTTGTTGTAAGTTTTCAAATTTCAACAACAAGCAACTTCTATTTGTATTTTTTACCAATAAACTTGGCATGCTATTGTAAGTTTTCAACCGTAAACCCCAAATTTAGTTACCTAAGAAGCACGGATACGGACACAAGTGTCCGTATTGGACACAATTTTCGATACGCGGACACGCCAAATAAAATTTTTATTGGACACGGACATGTTTTGGACCTGTTAATTAAATATTATTTTCAATATATGTACACGCCAAAACTTTTATTCCATAAAAATCACAAATTCAAGCTAACTTAACATCTGTGATTTTTTCAATGCAGATCTGCAACTTCAAAAAATAATACGTAATTGTAGAAAAATCTTTTATCTATGATTCACGTTCTCAATTGTTCTTTAGGATGTCTATTACAAATGTCTAGAAGACATTATCTGCAAATAACCAACCTAACTACTTCATTTTAGCCAAACCTTTTACTGATACGGATGACAAAACTGCAAGTGGCAAAAAAAAAAAAGAGTCCACTGATTTAACTCTTTAACCATATGATTATGAAATAATGAAAACAAATTTTCTGATGCTAGTAATTTATCATCCCGATGTTCCAAGGATTAACATTACTTGGATTTAGAACAAGTTAGCAACAAGGAGGTAAAATTAATCCAGATTACTAAACAAAACCACAAAAAGAAGTAGTGGAAATGATACACGCAGCAGCAAACAAGTATTGTACCTGAAATTGCTGGAATGAGCATGCCATCTCCTATGACCATGGAAGCACCTAACAATACTACAACCAGTCGTGTTGTTCGTAACATTTTATGCTTTTCCAAAAATCTCTTCAAAGGGGAAGAAGCTACAACCTGTGACGACGGACCATATTTGTAAGATGAGAGTTCGTCATCAGCTGCTTGTTGGTTGGGAAGTAAACTAAACTTTGCATGGTGGAAAAGCAATGAGTATAGAGCATATGTTCCTCGTGACACCAATTAAAAAACATATGACCAAAATGAGACTCAATAAAAATGCCCAAGAGTCCAGGCATAGGTATTTTTAAACTTCAAATCTCACCACACCTTCACCATTATCGTCTGCACTCAACAGGATAAAGACATACTTGAGCAAGGGTATAAGTATAAGGGTCCAGAAAACCAAGGAAAATGCACCAAATATCACCTCCTCATTGTTATGGTTCTGCAACTTGCCTAAAAATGTGCTACTATAAACATAGAGAGGAGAAGTACTGAGATCCCCATAAACCATACCAAGGCTCTGATATGCAAGTAATAAATTTCTAGAGAGATTAACCCATGAAACCTGGAAAGCAACAAGATATAAAAGAGTTACATTGTTGGTATTAAATGAACTGCATCCCATCCTGGTCCAAAAGAAAAAAATCCAAATAACAATAAAAATGCACTCATGCGACTAATCCTTGATATCAAACTGATGACTGAGATATCATTTCATCATTTCTCTAACTTGATGATTGTGAAAAGTTGGGATAAATTCGAAATCTGAAATTGATAAGATGTCGGGAAAATGATAGGGATGGATGGAGCAGCAGAAGAAAAACAAGATGGGAGATTATTAAAGGGCATTAAATGAAAAAGAGTAAAATTGGTAAGAGAAGAAAGGAATGGATCTCAGAGATTGAAGAATGAACCTCGGGAGATTGTATATTTGCAACTACATAACCCAAATGATGAGTTCCTGAAATGGGAACCCAAAATCATCATGAAAAGATGAGTTCAACACAGAGAGATTCAAATATGAAAACTAAAGCAGTAAAGCTTGAATTCGTGATCTAAAATGGTGAACCCAAAATCATCAAACAAAACCCCAATTCAACTAGCATGTAGTCCCAATCAAACCAAATCACTCAATCATAAAAATCGAAAATTTAAGATAGAAATGGTGACCTGGGAGAAGGGAAAGAGAAGTATCAAGTGGGAGGAGTAGTGGGCGGTCAGACGCGGCGAAGATTTAGGGCGGATCGGTGGAGAGAAAATGGAGGTAGTGAGATCGGAGGTCTCTATTTTTGAGATTGAAGATTGAAGGCTACGACTATGAGTGAGACTGAGAGACATCACCACATTGGGGTTTTTATCTAAAAAATTTGTAAGAACAAAAATACCCTAGCGTGTCCTCCTTATCTACGTGTCTAAATGGGACACGCGCGTGTCCATTACGTATTGTGGCGTGTCCGTGCCGTGTCCAAAGTCAGTTCGCGTGTCCGAGTGTGTCCGTGTTCATGTCCGTGTCGGACACGCAATACACTGCCCAGAAACCGTGTCTGTATTTCATAGGTAGTTACTGTAGTTATATCATTGAATTTGTTGTCATGGCATTTTAATATGAATCACATCCGGAGTATTTCTGGTTCTATAAATTGTTTATTAGTCATGTTTATAACAAGAGCAAACTTGGTTTCTCAATAAACTAACTTTTATTATACTTGTTCATGAGCACAAATTCGAGAATGTGAAAAATAAATGTTATTGTTCTTGAGGTAAGGCTACGGTGTATTGGAGCATGCATCAAGTTTTAAATAAATAGAGGCTACAACCTTATGGAACAGCCTTGTAGTTGCTAATTAAGATGAAGAGACTACGAAAAAATTGAAGTGAAACTGTGGGAAGCCGATTCAAAGTTGGTGATCACAGATTGTAAATGTTGTAGGACTATATATAATTATCACATGAATTCTCTCGGGAGGAGATTTTCTCTCAACTAGCGCTATTGCCTACTGCTGTTCTAGGACTTGAAATCGGTTTACTCCAAACTCTCACTTGCCTCCAAACTTGTATATTTTTATTAACGAAATTTTTATTAAGAAAATCGAGGATTATACATTATTAGTTCCTCGTATGTGGACAGCTAGCTGGATATAGATCCCACTTATTACACAAAGAAAAGTTACGACAAAATTAAAACATGAGAAGTTGCACACTGTAAACTAGCACCACAATACTGCAAAATGGATCTCTCTCACATCTGGTGAGATTTTAGATTCACAATGTTTATAGACTATGAACTCTTTGCCACAATCATTTGATTATTTGTTGTTGAATTGCTTGCATTTTTGGTGTAACTAGCTTGAACATCTTTTTTCTGATTTTTGATCATTTCTTCACCAGTAAGACTCTTCCCTTTTTTATCAATCTCATTCAATTTTTGGTTGATAAGCCGCCCAAGAACATCAATATCAGTTGGGTCCAAATTCTGGAACTGAGGAGTTCCAGTGGTGAGACTTTGATACATGGCAACTTTCAATTCTTTCTCACGATTTTGCATTCTCACTTTATTTAACTGTTCACTAGCTTTAGAGATCATCCCTCTCAAATAGGTTTCTTGGCTTAACATCTTCCTATTCTTCTCTATCACAGACATATTCTTGAACTTATTGAGAACTTTTTCGACCCCAGATTTCGAAGGCCAAACTTCAGGTCGAGAATCAAAAGGGTTGTAAACTATAGCACATGCATCAATTCCACAAAGAGTGCTTAGTTCATCCATCTTCTTCATCATACCCCTTTTTCTTTTCTTGAATGTAGCTTTTCTGGCTGAATTGTTGGTGATATATGCTACTTTCACTTTCTTTCTGGCCATAGTTATGTCTTCCAAATAATATGAAAGACAGAGTTTGAGATGGGTTCTTTCTCTCAACATGCACAGTATATATACGATACCTTATCATACGTGAAGGTTAGGTGAGAGTGGTATTGGTGAAATCATATCCAACCTTGATAGAAGTTTTTGCTGTCTAATTTATTGAAAATAAATAAGAATTTCATATAAATGGTAATTAAGATAACATGATAAGTTGGCATAATGTAGGCTTCATATCCAACGTCTGGTTGTACGATTTCATTGGCAAAGTTAAAATCTAATATAATTATATAAAATTTACTGATATTAATATCTTGAATTTTTAATTAATATTAGTACCATTTTTTGTAAAATTGGAAATGCTATCTATCATCCGTAATACATGTAGACATATGAAATTTAATGAAGTAAAACATCTTCATTAAATGATTAAATCGACCAAGACTCCACAAAATTGCACACATGGCTCAAAAGTCAACAAAATTAGTGCAGATCCGAATAAAACTCGCGTCAGCACATAAATGGATGATCGTAATCGAAGCTACGTGATTCGGATTTAAATCCGAAATTGAATGTCATTGACGATTCGAAATAGTAATCAGATATTTGATTAAATTAATAAATTTTTTAAACGGTTATAATTAAATCAATTATTTTCTAATTAATTTAGTTATGAGAATAACTAATTTTAAATAAATCATAAAATACATATTGATTTAATTATACAATTAAATAAATATTATTATTTTAGTGTCATTAAAATATTCTATAAAATAGAAGCCTTGACATTATAAATACCCATTCCAACATGAAAAGAAGAGACTTGAGAAGAAGAGAGGAAATCACTTGAGCAAGATCACTCTCGAGAAATCCTTAAGTCTGGAGTCCACGAAGAATTGTCAAGATACCAAATCGCTCGTTCTTCATCAAATCCAAATCCAAACTCAAGTCCACGAAGAATCGTCAAGCTACCAAATCGCTCGTTCTTCATCAAATCCAAATCCAAACTCAAATTCTCAAGATCAAGTGCATGTCACCCTTGAACCAAGTTACATACGGAGATAGAATCAGAGGAGTTCACAAAGATTGTAACCCCGCGCTTGATTATCAATAAATCAAATTTTATTTGTACACGTGTCTGCACTCTTATTTGTTTTCAGATTCCTGTTTTACAAATTGGCACACCCAGTGGGACATTTTTGGCCCCTCATCTCCTTCTCCGAAGAAATCTTCAAATTCATTCGTGCGATGGCTTCCAAGAACAACCAAGCCGTTCCATCGACGAAATCCAAGTCCACAACCATGAGGTTAAGCGGAGAGGCCGAGCTGGTCAAGAAGTCCAAACAAACATTCTCCAAATAAAAGAGTGAACCGATTGCCCTTGTCACCCGAAGCGTGGCTAGAGCTCAACCCACGACATTTATGGCACTTGCTAGTAAGCCTCGTCAACCAGTCATCACCTTGGAGAGCTTGGGAGAAATAGAGCATGCCTCTCAAAGTGGGAAGAAGCAAGTGTCAAAGGAGAAGGAGCCAAAGAAGCAATCTCTTCTACCCGTTCATGGTGATGGCCCTATCCTGGAAGACGTTTTCTTTGATGACGAATCGAGCATGACATCATACCACGGAAGTCCCAAAGAAGATGGCGATAACTTTCATTATATGGCGCATGAGTCCTCTTCTGATAATGCGCAGATCTTGGTGACGGGGACATCCACAATCGAGGAGCAACTCTCCAATTTGTTGGAGATGGTTGAAAAGCTCACCCGAACAGTTGAGGAAAAGAACGTGCAAATCGCTGAGCTATATAGCAAGTTGGAAGATCATAATGATGAGAACTCCACCAAAGGGCCGCCTGGCAGGAGCAAAAAAATGAAAAAGGGAGAAGCGTCTAAGAACAATGACGACTCGCTTGGTTCCTTGTCACTCCAGCAATTGCAGGACATCATCACCAACTCAATTCAGGCTCAATATGGAGGTCATTCTCATGACTCCCTCACATACTCCAAACCTTACACTAAGAGGATCAATAGCTTAAGGATGCCGCCGGGGTATCAGCCACCAAAGTTCCAACAATTTGAAAGTAAAGGGAACCCGAAGCAACACGTCGCCCACTTTGTGGTGACTTGCAATAACGCCGGGACAAAAGGCAATCACCTTGTCAAGCAGTTTGTTCGCTCATTGAAGGGAAATGCCTTTGAGTGGTATACAGACCTAGAGCAGGAGTATATTGACAGTAAGAGAGCAAGGGGCAACCGTTGATTCTTCTAAAGCTGGTCTCGTTTCACTGCAAGCAAGCCAATCAGAATTTCAGGAAGGAGAAGGGCACAGTGAGCCAATGTGCAACATATCAGTGTCTAGGTAGTTGAAGAGAAGAATCAAGAGGTTCAATCAAGCCCTCGCATTTCGTCGTTTGATCACATTCGTCCAGGTTCTCGAAGAGCAACATCTGAACGTATTAAAGGATCAATCACAAGAGTGTCAATGTTTAACCATGTGAACATGACAACAAATAGAGGTTCAGTCTTCAATCGCATCGGTAGTACAACCATTCGGCCTTCCGTATTCAAAAGGATGTCAAGTTCAGACAAAGATAAGAAAGAGTCGAACCTCATTCCGCTAAATCCTGCGTTGGAAACGATCAAAGCACCTAAGGAACGACAAATAAGCAAGAGGTAAACGACTTGTAGTCAAGTGGAGAGGAAAGAAATCTAAAGACTTATCCCGTCACGCATAAAGAGGAATTGTGTGTTGGAGATGGATTCTACGGATCAACTCAAAGTGAATGAACATACCATCATATTCACTGGCCAGAAATGAGATAGCAACCTCGGTAATGGTGATGAGGATAACATTGTCCAAACCACTTATCATGTCACAGTGGTAAAAGCAGATCCTACAGAGGAAGACGATCATGAAGATTTTGAAATTGAAGTAGACGAAGCTCCTCCAGAACTTGAAGACGGGGGGCAAGCCATTATGGATGAACTTAAGGAGATTAACTTGGGAACAAAAGAAGACCCAAGACCTATTTTTGTAAATGCGTCTTTAAGTTCCGAAGAAGAAAAATAATATCTTGATCTGTTGCTCGAGTACTAAGATGTCTTTGCTTGGACGTACAAAGAAATGCCTGGCCTGGATCCAAAGGTAGCAGTTCATTGACTTGTTGTCAAACCGGAGGCTCGGGCAACCAAGCAAACACAAAGACGCTTTCGAACAGAACCTATTCCTCAAATTGAAGCAGAAGTTGACAAGTTGATTACCTCCGGCTTTATTAGAGAGGTTAAATATCCCAAGTGGATCGCAAACATTATTCCTGTCAAGAAGAAGAACGGACAAATCTGCGTTTGTGTAGATTTTTGTGACTTAAATAAGGTGTGTCCAAAAGATGATTTCCCTATGCCAATCATAGAGCTCATGGTGGATGCGACTATCGGGCATCAGGCTTTGTCATTCATGGACGGATTATCTGGTTACAATCAGATAAAGATGACCTTAGAGGATGAGGAATTCACTACATTTCGAACTCCCAAAGGAACTTATTACTATAAAGTCATGCCATTCGAGTTAAAAAAATGCTGGTGCAACGTACCAACGTTCTATGCAAAAACTTTTCGGTGACATGCTGCACAAATATATAGAATGCTATGTTTATGATTTGGTTGTCAAAACAAAGAAAAGAAGTGATCACTTGCAAGATCTACGAAGAGTGTTTGATAGGTTACGCGTGTACCAATTAAAAATGAATTATTTGAAATGTGCCTTCGGCGTCAGTTCTGGAAAATTTCTTGGATTCATTGTGAAGCACCGAGGCATCGAGGTAAACCAATCAAAAATTAAAGCCATCAAGGAAATGCCAGAGCCAAAAAATTTGTGCGAGTTAAAAAGCCTCCAAGGACGACTTGCCTTCATCAAACAGTTCATATCAAACCTGGCGGGCCGTTGCCAACCATTCTGTCGACTCATGAAGAAAGATGTTCCGTTTGTATGGGATGAAGCTTGTCGCAATGCCTTTGAGAGCATAAAGAAATAACTGGCGAATCCTCCGGTGTTAGGTGCACCTATCGCCGAGAAACCTCTTATCCTTTACATCGCGGCTCAAAAGAGATCACTTGGAGCCCTTCTTGCCCAAGAAAATGAAGTCAAAAAGGACAAGGCATTGTACTACTTAAGTCTGACCCTCACCGGACCTGAGCTAAATTATCTGCCAATAAAGAAGATGTGTCTTGCACTCGTCTTCGCCATTCAAAAGCTGAGGCATTACATGCAAGCTTACAGAATGCACTTGGTGGCACGAGCCGATCCAGTTAAGTTCATATTATCTACATCAATTCTAACCGGGCACATGGCTAAGTGGGCGTTACTATTGAACTAATACGACATCGTATATGTGCCCGCTAAAGTAGTGAAAGGACAGGTGTTGGCTAACTTCCTGGCAGACCACCCTATTCCAGCAGATTGGGAAATCTCATATGAATTCCCGGACGAGGAAGTCTTCCTTGCAGAGGTCCTCCCTACTTGGAAGATGTTTTTCGATGGCTCATCTAGGGCAGACGGGGCAAGGGTTGGTGTTATCTTTGTGTCTCCACAAACACAGATATTGCCTTATTCTTTCACTCTTGGGGAACTGTGCTCCAACAATGTCGTAGAGTACCAAGCGTTAATCATGGGATTGCAAACAACGTTAGAAAATGAATCCAAAGTCTTGAAGTTGGTGATTGATCAACTGCTCACTAATTACGAGGTCAAGAATGAAGATTTGGTACCTTTTTTCTAACTCGCCAAACAACTCTTGAAGGGCTTTGATAATGTTACACTCATACATGTTCCACAGAAAGAAAATCAAATGGCAGACGCATTGGCAAACTTGGCAGCGACTTTAGCATTATCTGGAGACAAAATTTTAGACATCCCAATTTGCCAAAGGTGGGTCGTGACAACAAAGCCTTCACTCCAATGTGTCAGTTCTCATGTAGTGTCAGTTTACACCATTGATGTTGAATATTGGAGGCATCCTTTTATCGACTATCTTGAGCACAACAAGCTTCCTGAAGATTCGAAGCAAAGGTGGAGCATGAAGCGCCGAGCACCATGCTTCCTCTACTACAAAGAAACTTTATATGGGAGGTCATTTGACGGATTACTCCATCGATGCTTGGGAAAATATGAAGCGGTCAAAGCCATGGAAAAGGTTCATTCTGGAGTGTGTGGAGCACATCAGTTCAGACCGAAGTTACATTTTCAAGTAAGATGACTAAGGTATTATTGGTCCGCCATGGTCAAGGATTGTATCGAGTATGTACAAAAATGCCAAGCTTGTCAGTTTCATGCCAACTTCATTCATCAGCCACCTGAGCCGTTGTATTCGACAATTGCTTTGCACCCATTCGACGTCTGGGTAATGGATGCAATCGGACCCATCACTCCGAAATCATCGGCTGGTCATATGTACATTATAGTAGCCACTGATTCCTTCTCAAAGTGGGCAGAGGCGATACCGCTGAAAGAAATAAAGAAAGAAAATGTTGTGGACTTCATTACGGGAAGCATTATACAACGCTATGGTATACCACGGTGCATCATCACAGACAACGCCAAATATTTCTCGAATACCGCAACATAAAAGTTGAGCAACAAATTCCACTTCAAGGTTCACTTTTCTTCGACGTACAACACCCTGACAAATGGTTTGGCAGAAACATTCAATAAAACGCTTTATAACATTCTGAAGAAAACTGTCAGCAAGAAGCAGAGGGATTGGCATGAGAAATTGGGCAAAGCTCTTTGGGCTTATAGAACGACGTATCTGACAGCCACAAATGCCTTATTCTCTCGTCTATGGTGTCGAAGCCGTGTTACCATTAGAGAAAGAAATCACGTCATTGCAAATCGCTTTGCAAGAAGGTCTCACAAATGAGGAAAATGTCAAGTTGCGCCTTTAAGAGTTAGAAGGTTTGGACGAGAAGAGGCTTGATGCACAACAACACCTGGAATGCTACTAAGCTCGGATGTCACACGCCTTCAATAAAGGTGTTCGACCACTGTCATTTTTTCATGTTGATGATTTAGTTCTTGCTGTTCGAAGACCCATCATTATGACGCACAAGACTGGCCCCAAATTCAAGTCAAAGTGGGATGGTCCTTACGTTGTCAGAGAAGTATACACCAATGGAGCTTACAAAATTGTGGCGGAAGATGGTTTGAGGATCGGTCCCATTAACGGCAAGTTTTTGAAGAAGTACCATGCTTGAAAACATCAAAGTATGCTCCAAGTCTGCACGAGCTTAAACTGCACAAGACAAAAAAAATAAACAAAAACAAAACAAAAAATGCTCCAAGTCTGCACGAGCCTAAAGTGCACAAAACAAAAAAAATGCTCAATGCCTGCATGAGCTTAAGCTGCACAAGGCACAAAAAAACAACAAAAAAACCCTTGAACTATGTGATGACTTGATTCATTCTGTAGAATAATACATAGGCAGCTTGAGAATAACAATCTTAAGTTCAGTCACACCAAAGTAAAAATAAGGGTTTGTCCATCAAATGATAGAGCAAATTCTTATTTCACTAATACACTATGCATAGGTAAAGCCGTCGGTAGTTCGAAACACACCCCATCGCACAAAGTTGTTAGATATAGAGTCGTTGGGAAGCTTGAATGACACCGTAGGAGCATCTTTGTCACGATGTACAAACTTCAACATCAAAACGTCTGAACTTAGCTCCTCGTTGCCTGACTTAGGCGATTGGAAGCTGGCTGCTTGGCGATTCACTGCGCTGCGAGAAGGGATTTGAGCTGCCATAGAATGGAGCTCTAAAGGCAAATGGCCCAGTGAGAGAGGGATATACAGTTAAGGTGGTGTCATCATGTTGCTCATCTTCAGCATTGTTGAGGATAGTGATCGTCCCGTTCTTGAAACTCCTGAAAGACGCCATGTTGAGTGTGATGCGTAAAGCCTAAAACACTTTTATTGAGTGCTGTCAAGTCTATGAATTGAGAGCATTCAAGCGATTAGGTCGTTTACGTTCTTCAAACTCTTGAAAGCCGCTATGGTGAATGTGATGCGTAAAGCCCAAAACGCTTTTATTAAGTGCTGTCAAGTCTATGAATTGACAGCAGTCAAGCGATTAGGTCATTTACATTCTTGAAACTCTTGGAAGCCAACATGCTAAATGTGATGCGTAAAGCCTAAAATGCTTTTATTGAATGATGTCAAGTCTATGAATTGAGAGCAGTCAAGCGATTAAGTCGTTTACGTTCTTCAACCTTCTGAAAGCCGTCATGCTGAATGTGATGCGTAAAGCCTAAAAAGCTTTTATTGAGTGCTTTCAAGTATATGGCTAGATCAACTGCAACTCTAAATTACTGTAAAAAAAAGAAGTCAAAATCAGACCATGACCCTAAAAAAAACCGATTTAACTAAAGCACGACTGCACTCAATCATTCAATTGTCACGACCATACTTCCTTCTTCAAATTTAGTTTCTTTTCTTAGCCAATTTCACCAGAGCTCTCTCTATCACTTGCTCCAATGGCGTCAGTCATCCCCGATAACCTAACCAGAGACCAGTACGTGTACTTGGCCAAGCTCGCCGAGCAGGTTAGCGCTACGAGGAGATGGTCCATTTCATGGAGAAGCTCGTCGTCAAGTCAACCCCAGCATCGAAGCTCACCGTCGACGAGCACAACCTCCTCTCCGTGGCTTACAAGAACGTGATCAGGTCGCTCCGGGCGGCGTAGCGGATCGTGTCATCGATCGAGTAGATGACATTTCTTGTGTGGTTCGGACCAACAAATCGACTCACCGTCTCCGAGCCGATCTCATCCGCGAAGTGTGCACTTCCAAGTCGGAATTCTACGAGAAGAATGAGGCTCACACTTTAGCGAAGTAACTCGAAGGCGACGGCTTCTTGAGCCTTAAAGGTGAGAAATGGGCTCACCACAGAAAGATCATCACCCCTACGTTTCATATGGAGAATCTCAAGTTACTCATACCTCTCATGGCAACGAGTATGGTGGACATGATGGACAAATGGTCAGCAATGTCGTCCGACTCTGGTCAGGTCATTGAAGTCTCTGAATCGTTCCAAACCCTACCCGAAGACATTATTACCCGAATTGCCTTCAGTACGAGCTATAAAGACGACAAAGCTATTTTCAGGCTACAAGCCGAGCAAGTGCTCTTCGTCGCCGAGGCCTTTAAAAAATTCTTCATCCCCAGTTATAGATTTGTACCAACGCGACGAAATATAAACATGTGGAAATTGGACAAGGAGATTAGGAAAAAGCTCATGGAGTTGATCGATATCCTGAGGGAAAACTCGATCAACAATGTGAATGGAAAATGTTCCAAGGATTTACTAGGGCTCATGATTCAGGCCGCCGATGATTTTTCTTTTGCCGCTCTGTTCTTGCTGTTTGGAATTAAACCTCCTAGAAGTTCTAGTGGTGGGAAGTTTGACTGGAAAAGAAAAGAAGTAAATCTTCATATATTGATTGTAAGTTTACTTGATTATACTCAAGAGACCCTGAAGATGAGCCGGCTAAAAGGGCGAGGAAAGGGAAGAAGCAAGCTGTAAAGAGTTAACATAATGATAGAAAATATGGGAAATCGGGTTGGAAAGTGAGCACGCCACCATGTGTTATATGCTGGAATCAATCAATTACATAACCAAAAGCCAATGACATTGCCGACAAGCTATCATGGCTAGGCATTATAGTTACATGTAACAGACATGTAAAAAACTAGCATACCTGTGCTCAATATTCAAAGGTTTGTAAAAAAGGGTTTATAAAAAGTTAGCATTGCCGTGTAAAAAGCTTGCATTGAAGATGATTACATGTAACAGACATGTAAAAAGCTAGCATACCCGTGCTCAATTTTCAAGCTATCATGGCTAGGCATTATGCCTTTGGCGGACTGAAAGAAAAAAAGCTGAGGCTATGTTGAAAGTGATGATGGAACTAGTCTTAAGCTAAATCATTGAAGGCAGTGGAGAAACAACTGCCTATGAAGAACGAGCATGTGATATATTGTAGACTATCCAGGAGGCAACATAACTTGTATGAAGACTTTATTGCTAGGTCGGAAACACAAGCAACTCTAGCAAGTACCAACTTCTTTGGAATGATAAGTATAATAATGCAACTTCGTAAAGTTTGCAACCATCCTGACTTATTTGAAGGTCATCTAATTGTTAGTTCCTTTGATATGAATGGTATATACATGCAACTGAGTTCTTCAATATGTTCTATGCTTTCGCCTGGACCATTTTCTATGGTAGACCTCAAGGGGTTGGGGTTTCTATTTACTCATCTAGATTTTAGTATGACATCTTGGGAGAGCGATGAAGTTAAAGCTCTTGTTACACCATCAAGTTTGATCAAAGACCGTGTTAATCTGATGCATATTGAAGATATCAGTGGATTCGGACATCATAAATATTGTAAGAAGGTTCATGGGATGAATATTTTCAAAGAAAAAATTTGTGGAGCCTCGGAAGCTAGCTCTACAAATTCTTCAAATCAAAGTGCATACTTCAAGCTGCGCTTTCAGCACGTGACGACGACATGTCTGCAGCACGACTTGAAGTGGGGCATTTGTAGACACTGAAATTTAATAAAGTAAAACATCTTCATTAAATGATTAAATCGACCAAGAGCCCGACAAAATTGCACACGTGGCTCAAAAGTCAACAAAGTTAGTGCGGATTCGAATAAAACTCGCGTCACCACATAAATAGATGATCGTAATCGGAGCTATGTGATTTCGACTTAAATAAGAAATTAAATGTCATTGACGATTTGAAATGGTAATCGGACATTTGATTAAATTAATAATGTTTTTTTAACGGTTATAAACTTATAATTAAATCAATTATTTTCTGATTAATTTAGTTATGAGAATAACTAATTTTAAATTAATCAGAAAATACATATTGATTTAATTATACAATTAAAAAATATTATTATTTTAGTGTCATTAAAATATTCTATAAAATTGAAGCCTTGACACTATAAATACCAATTCCAACATAAAGAGAAGAGACTTGAGAAGAAAGAGAGAAAATCACTTGAGCAAAATCACTCTCAAGAAATCCCGAATTCTCCCAAGTCCACGAAGAATCGTCAAGCTACCAAATCGCTCGTTTTTCATCAAATCCAAATTCAAACTCAAGTCCACGAAGAATCATTAAGCTACCAAATCGCTCGTTCTTCTTCAAATCCAAATCCAAACTCAAGTCCACGAAGAATCGTCAAGCTACCAAATTGCTCGTTCTTCATCAAATCCAAATCCAAAATCAAATTCTCAAGATCAAGTGCATGTCACCCTTGAGCCAAGTTACATATGGAGATAGAACCAGAGGAGTTCACAAAGATTGTAACCCCGCGCTTAATTATCAATATATCATATTTTTAATTGTACACATGTCTGCACTTTTATTTGTTTTCAGATTCCCGTTCTATAATACCATAATTACTAAACCCTACATGTAACTATTAACAATGTCATAAAATGCTGAAAACTTTCATGAACGGTAGAGTATGGCATATAGACTAACCCCAAGCACTCTCAAACCTAGAAAACCTGTCCGGCAGCGCGTCGTAGTTAACATTGGCTTAAGGCTTATAACATGTTTACTTACCTGGAATGGAGCTGTATTCCCCCTAAATCAATTATATTTCGGCGTTTACTTGTCAAGGAGAATGTAATTCGTAGTGGGACCTACCATCAAAACCCATAATCGATTCCGGAAAAGTCCCGGAGTTGTATTACTGAGGGGGGGAGCTCGGAATGGATCGAAATAACAATTTCTTCCAAAAATATGCTCCTGCAATTAACTACCCAATCCCATACACTGACTCAGACCAACCCTCCACCATCTCCATCGACCGCTCCAGCCTCTGCGACACCACCTAAACACTAACTCTGTTTATCTAACCTACTTCTTGTTACTGTCAGAGCACTCCCATGAGCCTTGTTCCGACTCCGACCTCGTCAAGCACCTCAAGGGCATCATCAAGGTTGCTTAGGGCACAATTGCTTCTGTTGGTCTTGGATTTGTTCAAATGACCAAATGACTGAGAATTATATTGTGCTTCCTCTCTTTTCGTACTCTTTCTCTACTGGAGAGCTGCTGGGTGCTTGGGTTTGAGGTTGGCACAGAATAAGATGGGTATTGGTGATCGGCTTGCCATTCGGTTAACCCGATCTATGTTCCCTTGATTTCCTGCTGATTGGAATTTTTTTTTGCAGCTGTTGATAGTAATTGATCAATCTGATATCCAGTTCGTAAGATTTTCAGGTCGTCTTTTTTCTATCTCCTCTCTCTCTCTCTCTCTGGTACTGAGTTTGCATATGATTAAAAATTTTATGGTCAATTTGATTTTGGTTCTGGGTTTTGTTCTATTAATACTTTTTATTTTTCCATGCTTTAGTTTTATTAATTTTTTGATTTAACCTATTAATGTATATGACTAAATGATCATATAATTTCACTCCCTTTGCATCGATCACGATGGTACGCGTCCAAGTCAAAACGGAGACTTGAATTTCAGTGAAGATATATAGAGCTAGATATGGTTTCTGGAAACATGTTTTTCCTTCTTTGATTTTGTGCTGCTACAACAAAAATATAGTATTCAAAGATGTGTTTAATGAAATTATCATACCAGATTAAGTTATACTATATATAGACTAAGCATAAAATGATTTTGTTGTAAAAAAACGTTTTTCGATTAATTATTAACAATACTGTAACTCTTCCAGTAGTTCAGTTTAATAGCTACACTTTCTTTCTTCATTCTAGGATAAAGTTGTACTGTGTTGTTGTAAGAGGCATTCGGCTTATTTCCAGGCTTCTCTGCATAGTGCAGATGGAAGTAATGGAGAAACATCTAAAAATGGAACTGCTTTGGTAAATGAAGTTAGCAACCCTGCCTCTGTCAATTGTAAGCCATCTTCCGCCACTCCTTAGAAGTATTTTGAGAGAAAGAGGGAGTCCACTTCTACTTGAAAGTCGATAGTCCCAGCAAATCAGGACAAGAGAACACAAAGGTGCGTATTACACGATCTTATTAACAAAGATAGCAATTTGACAAGTTAAAATTTAAAATACTTGGTTGTTTGAATTTTAACTTTTATGTTTGATTGCTATTGATTACCAATATATTTTATGTTTCTCATTCTTTTAGTGCATCTGCATATTAATATAAAGAATGTCACATTGTGTATTCTGTACCTCATGGGCTAATCTGCTGGATTTGGTCTCCATCATTTCGGTTGGTTTTGATTTTTAAATGGCTGTTCTCCAACTTGGATTTTTGATAGTTGAATTGGTCTCCACAATTCTCATTCCTACCACAGCAAAAAATTATCTAGAACATAAGTACCTTATTACCTATCCTATTTCACAAGCCATGTAATTGATCTTACTTATTCAATTGACAAATGCAGATTTCAAAAGGGGTCAACATCAAGCTCACTGTATGGAGCACTGGATTGCAGTAACTGAACTATGCATCCTCTTAAACAAAACAGATCAAGTGAGGCATCACTTTTGATGATCTTAGTTAACAAATGATGTCATTCAAAACAATCTGGGGGATGGTAGTCTGAAATACAAAAGAGTTGAATCAATGACCAAGCAAAAAAAGGGGCTTGTGATGCCTCCCATGTTTTCTAATGCCTCCATAGAAAACTCTAATGCCCATCGCTCATTTTCCAAAGCTTGTTCTCTTGCTAGATTTCAAGGAAGTCCTTATTTGCTAAGGCCCTAACCGAGAACATTTTATTCTTACAAAGTACTTAACTTGACATTAGTGAACCTTGTCCAACCGAATGCGGATATTTTTCATATTTTTATGATATAGGTTAAGAGCATCGACGCGTTTGTCACACGTCTCTTTGCTTTCCACATTGAACGCTGCATGTGCTAAAGTTTTTAGTTATGAACATCATACGAAGGACTCACCACCTTTCCCATCTATTTGATTGGATTCCGTTGGAGAGTTCACCTCCAAGACTTTTGATCATTTTTTTTTTTGCTTTTTTGCATATCTATTGAGATCGTCGTTGAACATATTATTTCTCATGTTCATTCACTGCACGATCTAGCAGAGCTCGGACTTGGTTATGGGTACTAACTTGCCGGTCTATGCATGGAGATAAGTAATGTTGCATGTAGCGATACTTATTCGTTTCAGACCCACAACTCACCAAACGTTTAGTACGTACCAGTTGGTTATTGGATACAATCCAACGTTCTTTTCACTACCGCCGATTTGGTTAAGTTAAACATGTGCCCATATTGTAGTAATCTCAATGGGTCTACTTGAAACACTTAAGTATTTTGGTTGGTTATGATTTATGAATTACCAACACTTGTATGCTATTTTCAATCTACAACCGTGGATCTCTATCCTGCTATATTCGCAGACAGTCACTTTGATGAAGACATACTTCTCATCGTTAGGGGAAGATATGGTCCGGTTTTAATGCCAGGAATTGACGTGGTGTGGCACTATGTCTCATTAAGATCCTACACTATTCAAAGTGAGCAAAAGTGCAACGCATTATATAACTCCATAAAGTCAGAAGTTCGATGCGCAATGACTTTATCGATATTGCGAAAGTGACGAGATCACACATAAATGTTGTGATTTTCCGGTAAGGTTTGAACTCTCAAAATATGGGAGAATTTCATATGACCTTATCCTAGCACCGTTGGCACCATCTCTGACAGTGGGAATGAAGCCGGCGATGGCACCATTATACGTGTGGTGTTGTCGGCGCCCGTGGTATTGCACCATAAAACAAGGGCGGAAAACGCAAAGATGGATTAGTAAGGGTCATAGTTTCTGTCTTGCCTCCTACCTAGATGAGGGGGAGACCATTATTCTCTGGAATCAAAAAACCAGAAAGAAGCGAGGTGCATAGGCACAAGTATTTCGCCCATCATCAAGAGATATTCTCTAAACATGTGTATCAACTAAGTTTCTGTGAGACGCTACAGACTTTTTTTTTATGTTAGAGAAGAATAGAAATCTCTCAATTGATCGTTACAGCGCGCGCACGTGTTTAATGAATTGATCTCCCATGATTGATGATGTATTCGCTTATGCTCTTATTCCGTTGTAAAGTATCAACAATGAGAACTTGACCGAAGTGGAAAGAATCAATACAGGTTGAACTAGACTTGTTATGTTAGTCATTGTTCATAAGTGTAATGAGAAAGATGAAGTCATACGATATTTGCAGGACTTATGGCGTAAAGATTGTCTCATTATCCTAATATTGACTACGATGAGTTATATTATCTCGTTATGGACATAATTGCTTTTCCCTACTTGATCAGTAGTAGTGTCTATGAAAACTGATTTGCAGCATATGATAATGAACATAGCATATATGTAAAGGGATCTTGACATAGATATTAAAGTGCCTGAAGGACCTTAATTGCTTGACTAAATTCCTCCAGACCACGAAGAGCTTATGTAATCAGATTGCAACGTTCGAGAGAACGTAGTACAATCGGTTGTAAGAACTTGTACCCATACGTGTTCATATGAAATCCAATTTTGGACTCTATTCCATCTAAGTATAGATGATGAAGAGAATCAATGAGCTATGAATTCATATATGTAAGTGTTGTTGGGAGACTATTTATTTCATCACGATGTGATTAATTATGTGCCTATGCATCGCATTGGACTTGAATTGTTCTATTGACATGGGTCTAGTTCTACATTTAGCAAATCAATACATTCCTCTCACACCAACGCCGCCAGCAGCTCATACACACTAGCGTATGCGTTAGTGTTGATGTTGACACTAGTAGAATAGAGGATGCGGACGATTCCATTTCGGACCAAAATGAGTCATTCATTGGTCCATTCCTCCATTCCTTTGCGAAAAGACACATTCAATGTGACAAATCATAATATTATTATGTCCAGTTTCGTAGGTCAACTTAAATGAGACCTATATCACAGCTCGCTCAATGAAATATGGTGAATTTTGGTACCATTGGAAAGGTCTTTGTGTCTACTTTCCGGTGACACCAATCATTTGTTCATAGCTATTGTATTGAGTGAGTTATGGCCGTTTTAGCAAAGTATGACAATTCTGTCCGGAAATTTACAAGTCAGTCAATTTCGACAGAGCATTATGAACTACTCCGGTCGAGTTAGGTTGTGAACTTTATGTCACTGGAATCCACGGGTGTCTACCCAGCACATTTTACGGTTCGCTGATACCTATTATGACGAAGAAGTTATGACCGTTTAAGTTAGTGAAGATCACTCTACTCGAGAATCTAATTTTCATTGCAAACTCTTGTTTTGAGTTGTTATGCAATATTGTTTCCTAAGATCTAATTAGGGAGAATTGTTTCGTAGACTTCAGGGGGAGTTTACCTCACATGATGCTATCAAGTGTAGATGGTGTGTTGTGCTCTTTTTCTCTTCGATCAAGCTTTTGTTTTTCACCCAAGAGGTTTTTATTTTGCTTGACAGGGTTTTTACCGAGGCAACGATGTGTGCACCATGCAACCTAGGTATACAACACAAGGGGGAGTGTTCCGGGAGAATTACTATTCACTTTTGTGTGTCTTAGCCTTATTAGGTTTCCTGTTAGAGATAGATTCGTATCTCTGTAATAAATTAGGACTTCGAATCCTACGTGATTGTGGTTATGTAATGCCTACATATAAGCCCTATTATCATTCAATAAATGGTTACGTTATGTTCTATTACGTTGTTATTATTCTCGTTTTGTTCCTGCTCCAACACTTTTATTGTTTTTTTTAATTTATTTACATATATATATATATATATTTAGTGTGTTTAATAAGCCTCCATCTAAATATGGTAGGCAAATTTGGTGAATTAAGTCCCTAGGTTAGTAGTGTACGGCTACTCTGCTGCATGTCGGTGTGTATACTCAATGTGTCCTATCTGCTTTAGATAGACGGCTAGTTACTTAGTGAATTGATGTTGCCTATAGTGCCATTAGATTAATCTTCCGACGACAACAATATAGTGGCAAATGGTATTATTAGTAATTATACTTAACAATAGTTGAATAATCTTTCTCGTATGTCATCGATATATTAAAGTAATCGGTTAGAACACTCTTTGCTAGCTGATACCTATTTGAGTAATATTTTGGTGTAGATATAGTGAGATATTATTTCAAATCTTTGTATTCACTAATTAGGGGTTCAATCTTCATCTTCATTAATCAAGATTTGGGGGCAGCCGCAAGATTTTTTTAAAAAAGAATAAAATAAAATTTAACTTAGAATTAATTTTAGTTTATCTCTCTAAATTTTACATAAAAAATTAATTTAACTCTTAAACTTTTATTTTAATCAGTTCACTCTCTATACTTTCAAATGACATTAAATAATGACAAAATTCAGATTTTTAAAGTTAAAATCCGATAAAAAACTATCAAAAGATGGCTTTAAAATTTCCAATAATTTTACAACACTGAAGCTTTAAAATTAGATCTTGTAGATAATTATCGATATAATCCATATAAAAATCTGAATTTTGTCTTTATTTGATGTTATTTGAAAGCATATGGGTGAATTGATTAAAATAAAAATTTAAGGGATGAACTGATTTTGGGTGTAAAATTTAGAAAAATAAACTGAAATTAATTCTTTAACTTACACGAAATTTTACCCATATGATACCTTAACTCATATTTCTGATCGCTAACAAAATGATATTTGAACCTTTCAGTCATTACACTCTATCATGAAATTCATAAAAAGAAAAACCTAGGCAAACACCATTATAATTTATACCAACATAAAAACCAATACGACCATTTTTCTTAAATTAAAAAAGGTCCATACTGTTTGTTGTTCCATACATTAATATAGAGTTAATTAAACTTCAGTCTTCACTAACTTCGACGGATAAGGCCCGGCTTTCCATTTTATTTTGGGTAAAAGCAAGCGGTGAAACACCTTTCCTTGTTAAAAGAGGAATTTCCTTCCGCGTTTTGGTTTCCTACTCCCACTTCAATCCCGATCTTCACAATTTGGATTACGAGTTCATGAAGATCCGGAACTTGTTGCTTTTCTCACCCAGGAACCGCCGCTGCTTTCTTGCTTCTGTAGACACCGAATTCCCCGGTGTAATTTTTCCGTCCGACAAAGGCTGTCTTCATGACCCACATTACAACTATGGCAAGATGAAGGAAAATGTGAACGCCACCAACATAATCCAACTGGGTCTGACTCTCTCGGACAGATTCGGAAACTTGTACATCTGGGAGTTCAACTTCAGTGACTTTGATATCGACACTGATGATCAAAACGAGGATTCGATTAAGCTTTTCAAGAATCATGGGATCGATTTCGAGAGAAACAAGAAGGATGGCATTCCTTCCTCCCTGTTCGCAAAGCTTTGTTGGAAATCTGGGCTGGTCGGAAACAATTCAGAGATACCTTTGACATGGGTGGGTTTCCAGAGTTCTTATGATTTTGGGTTCTTCACCAAGATTCTCACTGGGGATAAGTTGCCAGACGACATGGAAGTGTTCATGAGAAACGTGAAGTTGTTCTTTGGGCCCAGCGTGTTTGATATAAAACATATTATTTCAAGGCTCTGTGCCGGAGTCTATGGAGGTCTGGAGACGGTTTCAAAGACGGTCGGTGTCGCTCTGGCAGTCGGGAAGAGTCACACGGCTGGTTCTGATAGTCTTCTGACATTGCAAACCTTCATCGAGCTTATACATAAACATGTGCTTTTGAAGCCTGAAGAAAATAGTATCAGCAGGCAGCAGCATAAAGACATTGTGGAACTTTATAATGCATATGAAATATGTGAATTCCAAGGCTCCTGGTGATATTGATCGGGCGTTGGAGATCTTTAAATTTCTAATCAGCCACGAAGATCATAGAGAGAAAGAGAACCACTCCAAGTTATGTAGTTGTCAAGGGGCTTTGTATAGTTTAATTAGCAAGTAAAACAAATCAATGTATATATGCAGTTTTTTAAGTACTCTACTATTTGTAATTAATTTTGAGTCCGTCTTCCATTGCTGTAATTGTATATGTCAATCCCGTTCTTTTGAAACTTCAACCACAATGATCTATATTGTTTCTAACTTTGTCGACTATGGTAATGAACTAATGATCTTTGATGTTGATGAGTTCAGTAAACAAATCACTATTGACTTAGACACTCCTCCAAATATGAATAGGCAAATAGGTCACACAGTACCGTTGAAAACACTTTAGTTATTCATCATAGTTTGCTCGATCACACTAACCGGTCGGCCAATGTAAATTCAGTGATAGCTAGTAGCAATTCCCTTGCTTGTGATCACGTTACCAAACTTACCATATCTATCATACAGTATGGCGGATCTAAGAATTCAAAGCTGTCAAGGCTAATTTATATGAGGACACCAAAATTTTTTTTTGAGGTTTGGAACCCAATGGGAGGCTCATCCTCACGCATTTATTACTTTCAATCAAAACATAGACCGAGGGGGTCATAAAATCAAATCTCGTGAATTGAAAATTACAAGCATCAAAGCGTTATAGGCAATAATAAGCTACTTAAAAGTACCATACGAGACCCGCTCAATTCAAACTCTGCAATCACAGAACCATTATCAATGCTATCGGCAAGTTCTTTTTCAATGTAGGGAACCATTAAATCATCAAGAAATTCATCTTTCATTCTGTTTCGAAGTTTGTTTTTTATGATGTTCATAGATGAAAATATTATCTCCGTTGTTGCTGTAGAAACTGGCATAGTCAAAACAAGACAAATCAATTTATAAATCATAGGAAAGAATGCTAATTTTCTTGACTCAACTAACCGTAAACACAAATCAGATACAAATGTTGTGTTGGCAAATCTTGGATCCATCTGAATATCTGCTAGAAAATACCTGCACTCCATATCTAAAGCAAGTAACTCATATGAAGTAAAATCAGCAAGAGAGAATCTCATATATATATATATATATATTTGAGAGGTTTTGGGGCAAATCTTGTCTAGGCTTAAGCCTAGATAGCCTACAACTTACATCCGCCCCTAATCATACTAATACTTGGTGTTTCACCGGCCAACTTATTTGCAGGTTTAAGTTTTCTTCTAAAAAAAAATCTTCTTGTACTTCTCGATCTGTTGCATAGTTACATTAGACAAGTGAAGTCGGAGAAAGTTGTCGTTTCCACCTTAAAAACAGAGAGAAGACATAATAATAGAACAGTTTGGGGCACTCAGCAAAAGTTCAGTATAGTTAAAGGACTCACATTGCAAAATCCATTTTTCTCGTCTTCTCTTCCGTTTGAACTCCCACACTTCCAATAAACCTCTCTCTCTCTCTCTCTCTCTCTCTCTCTCTCTCTCCCCTTGCCTCGATCACTTTTTTTTAATTCCGATTTTGCCCCTCTCCGTTTGCAACTGGCCTTCTTAGGCCCAACCTTCCACCCGTGGGCTCGGAAGCGCACCGGAATCAATACATCTCTCCAAGCTCAAGATTTCGCCGACCAATCCGTAAGAATCCTATGCTTAATCTTTGATTTCTGCTTTGATTTTTCTTTTTGTACGATAAACTTTGAATTGCTGTGGAGAATTTCTGAATTTAATTAGATTTATATTGTTTTGATCGGGATTGCTGAGAGCTATGCGTTTTTTTAGGGGTTTAGTTTTGATGATATTGTATTAGATGGAGAGTATAACTTCTGTAATTGATTAGTGCTTTGTTCATTTAGGGTTCTTATGGTCCAGTTGGTTATTCTTCTGTTTATTGTTTATAGTTGTATTGAGTTTCGCTATGTTGCGCCACAATTTTGCTATGGATACTGCTGTTGGCTTTCATCATCAGTATTGCCTTCGCTGTTATTAGTTCGAATTTTTGTGGGGGTGCTCTGATTAAGTAGTTTAAGAATGTAAATACAAGTGTGTAGGTTGAGTAAGTACGGTGGAATTATATGTATCCATTTCATCTACAGTGTTCTAGACTCTTTTATTGTGCGTATTGGGGTCTTTAGATTATAGGTTGTTTGGTCAATGTGCTGCCATCCTGCCACCACTAGATGGGTGAGTGCCATATATGGTGTACTGCTTATTTGTCAGAAGATCAAGTACTTGCGTTTGGGATTGAATTCCATTACTAGCTCATGATTCTGATTTTGGTGTTTAAGGTGGAGAGAAGAAAATATGTGGTTACAAGTTTAAGTTAATCACATTCATAGTTCAAGTTATGAAGTATCACATGAGATGATTTTTTACAAATACAGAAATCACTTTTTCTGTTTTGCTAGCAGTAAGAAATTTTTTTGTGTTTTCAGCAATGACTTAACTATAGTTTTGCAAGGGTAACATAATCCATTTTGGGCTCATAGACGAGGCGTAACAGCTTTACAAGAAAAATGGATGATGAAATATGAGTTTCTTGGAGAGTGTAAAGTTAAAACCTTAGGTCTATCCATTCTCTCTCTAGGGAAGATTGAAGATTTACAGTATCAGTAAATCAATAAAGATTGTTGTAGTTTTAAACGAATTGATATTTGATTACATACCACTTAGAAGTCCACAAGTCGTTGTCTGTCAGTCAAACGTAGGACCTCCCACGTACTAAGGGGAGACTAACACCAATAGCTGAAACGGTACTGGATGTAACTATAAATAGAAAAGACTATTGGTATAATAATATGAAAATGTCTTTCAGTTTGTCGTGGTGGTTATTAGTGCAGTTGTTGCTTGTATGCATTTGTCAACTTAGTGTTGTCAAAATGTGTTTTGATCTTTTGACTCTGGAGATTCATCTTTGGTTGTAAAATAAAGTAAAGAACACTCTTTTACAACCTAGATGATATTAAAAGATAACACCGAAAAGTGTGGACCAAACTTAAGAAATTTTAGTGAATTCTTAACCAAGTCAAACAAGATAACTGAACCCAATGTTGTCTGATTGTTTATATCAGTCACTCATTGAGTATTTGAGCATTATATTATCTGTTCTGATTGGTATTTTTGCATCTCTTGGTCTGTAACTTCATTGTCTGGAAATGCATATACTTCACTTGATACAGCTGAATTGGGATACATGACCTATTGTACTCAGTTTGGGATATATAAAAGTACTTTCTTTGGAGTGGCTTCCTGTTTGTTCTCTTTTTTTGTTTTCTTTACTTGAATTTTTATAGACAAGAAAGTGATTATTTGGTACCTTTTTGTGACACAAATTAGCATCGTATTGATTACCACACCGATGAATACTACATCGTTCATGGACAAGCAGATAATGGACCTGTCACAAGGATCATCACAGCACAACAACGACATCCTTGACCTGATGAACAATTCCCAAGAGGAAGAGCACCAGGTGAGCCATGCTAATGGCCTTTCCAAGAAGGAAGAGATCTTGCCCAACTATGATTTTCAACCCATCCATCCAATCACTTCACAATCCCAAAGTGTTGATGCTACACTTAATCTTGGAGGTGGAGGAGGATCAACTAGGGCCTGGAACTCCCCGGAGTCCAACTCCAACACCAATACTCCTATCAGAGTAAGTAACTCCTCTATGAATCTCATTCTTCATGGGTGGAACTAGGCTCTGTATTCGGTGATATCTTGCATAACCCATTTTGCTATTTTTTAGGCCTATTTTGCTATTAAAGTAATGAGATTTTTGTATGTTATGCTTCAGGTAGTTGCAATTGAATGCTTAGAACTAGAGAACTGTACCGAACCCTGAGGCTGAGGGCAGTGTGTGAACTAGCATGATATTGTAGAACTTGTTGTCATTTATGTAATTGATTGAGTGTCGGCTGACTGAAGATTATGCTTTTAAGAGTATTGACATTACCACTGGATTTTGCATGTTTGTAAAAATTAAAAAGGTAAAATTATTTATAGGGCCTTGTGGTTATTGGTCTACCCGCTTCATGCTTTTTCAAATATGGCTATGTTGCTAGACTTTAAGTAGGCATTCTTGATACTGAACCCTATATATGAGCTTGGCATTTACTTCACTTTGGCTTGTTGGTGATAGTCTGTCCTTTGTTTTTTGGCTTTGTACAGAATTATGGTTCTGTGGATTCCTTTCAACGAGCAAAAGATATTGTGGGGAGAGACCAAAGTGCTCCTGATGCTACAGTTATATCAGAGATTGACCACACCATGAAGAAGTATGCTGATAATTTACTTCAAGTTATGGAAGGTATTAGTGCACGATTAAC
The DNA here is from genome assembly GCF_933775445.1 of Argentina anserina. NCBI lineage: Eukaryota > Viridiplantae > Streptophyta > Magnoliopsida > Rosales > Rosaceae > Argentina > Argentina anserina. Next base: position 21,355,587 of record NC_065877.1, read on the forward strand.
ACAACTTGAGAGTAGAACCTGCCACCTTGAGAATTCTGTGGATGATTTGAAGGTATCTGTTGGAAACAATCATGGAAATGCTGATGGAAAGATGAGACAGTTGGAGAATATTCTTAGAGATGTATGTTGCCACTTTACCTTCTAATTGCTGTGTACCTCTTTTGGCTGCCTAGTGTAATGTAGCAAAAGAAATGATGCAGTTTTTCTTTATTACTGAGTTTAATGCTGCTTTTCCATTATGTCTGACTCATTTGGTTTTTGTTGACATGATACACAGGTGCAATCAGGTGTTCGGGATTTGAAGGTTAAGCAATCAATAGTAGAGGCTCAGCTGCAGCTTGGGAAGATACAGATATCAAATCCCAAGGTAGATCCTCAACTGGAATCTCGGAATGCTTTGAATGCAGATTCTGGGCAGACAGTAGCCTCTGCTCCTCAACAATCTCACCAGCAGCTTCCTGCTGTGAATGTTCCACCATCTCTTCCTTCTGTCTCTCCACCAAATGCTCCTCCACCCCCACCTATGCACCAAAGTGTACCACCTTCAATTCAACATCCGAATCAGTACTCTCAGAACCAGATCCCTACTGTTCCTCAGCGAGACCCCTATTTCCCAGCTGCACCTGGTCAAACTCAAGAAGCTCCAAATCAGCAATACCAATTACCTGCAGGTCAGCAGTCACTCCCCCCTCCTTCGGTACCTCCACATCAACAATTTCAGCCTACCAGTCAACCACAGTATCCCCAGCAACTGCCCCAGCTTCCTCAACAGCACCATTCTCTTCCACCTGTTAATCCTTCTCAACTCCAGCCTACCCTAGGCCACCACACTGAAGAGACTCCTTATGTTCCTTCCCAGACCTATCCGCCCAGTCTTCGCCAGCCACCTGCTCAGGCACCTAGTGGGCTCCCTCCCTCCCAACAATACTATAATCCAACATCTAATGTATATGAACCACCATCTGGCAGACCTAATTCAGGATTTTCCTCTGGGTATGGCTCTCCGGCTGGGCTTAATGAACCGTATCATTATGGTGGATCACCTTCTCAATATGGTGGTACCTCCTCGATGAAACCACCACAACTCTCATCTGCTGCTTCTCAAAGTCAAAGTGGAGGGAGTGGTTACCCACAGCTCCCAACAGCTAGGGTATTACCGCATGCAGTGCCAACTGCTTCTGGCGTAAGTGATCGATCGGGTTCAGCTGGGACTGGTAACAAGGTTCCTATTGATGATGTGATTGACAGAGTGACGAGCATGGGTTTCCCGAGAGACCATGTGAGGGCAACAGTTCGGAAGCTGACAGACAACGGTCAGGCAGTTGACCTGAATGTTGTGTTGGATAAGCTGATGAATGATGGGGATGTCCAGCAACCTAGAGCTTGGTTTGGTCGGTAGTTTCATGTGTTCGATACTGAGGTTCTTTTTTCAGTTGATGTATAGGAACTATCCATTTGTTTCTAGGTCTTTTTTATATATAACTTGACATATATGGATTGGTATAAGGAGTTTCCTGTGCTTTGGCTTCATTATATCTCTTGCACTTGTTTTATTGCTTGCCCGGCTTTCCTGATTTTCATCTCGCTTCAGTCGCTTGTGTATTTACTCGTAAAATTGAAAGTGGATTACTGCACTATTTTTCTTCTCTTTTTAGTTGTCGGTGTTAGAGGCGGGCTTCACTTGTCTTTATACAATGGCAGGGGGAGCCAGATATTATAGGATTGGTATTTATAGGCAAGAAAACGTGGTAGAAAGAATTTAGCCTCGAGAGGCCTAATGTCAATACTATCTTTTAACATTTCTTTTTGTTGTTGTTGGGCTTACATAACAGAACAAACCTAATTGATCAAATAGTGAAACATGTGTAGCAAGTAATAAGGGTGATGATTTGTTCCAACACTCAGCATGACCATGATAACCAAATAATGGCAATATCATATGCTGAGAAGTTCGCTTCCTTCTCCACACGCTTGAATGAAACTAAATTGAAAAAAGTGGCTAATACCGTATAGGAAGCTGAATTTTTTTTATGTGGACTTTGATTCTTGAACTCCAAATCCAACTTGATGTAGGAAACCAAATCTAAATCGGAGACAAACAAGGGCTGTATGGCAACTCTCCTTGTTGAACTAGGAAATGCATCACGGCTCCACTACTCCTTATCCATCTATGATTTGTCTTTCCTGAAAAAAAAAATCAACAAATAAAGAATTGGAAAGAATGAAAATAAGAAAGTAGAATCTTAGTCGAGTAAGGAATCATAGCTCAATAAGGATTTCTAACACTTAGCACAATTTCATCATCAAAACTATCAAATTTGGCATAACTCTACCTAACAAACTAAATTACAAATATAAACCTAAGAAATAACAAAGCATAAGAATGTAGCACATATACATTAAGAACGTCACACTTTGTGCTCCTATCAACAAACCAGATGCAACACGATCCATTTCAATACCAAGGAAGTATTTAAGCTTTCTAATATCTTTGATGGAAAAAGATGAATGCAGAGATGATTTGAGAGCTCTAATTTCATCTTCATTATCACCTGTAATGATCAGGTCATCAACATATACCAAAACAACAAGACAACCATGTTTACCATTTTTGATGATAATTGAAGAATCAACATGACTCCTCTTAAATCCACCTGTAAATAGAATTGAGCTGAACTTGGAATACCATACTCTAGAAGATTGTTTGAGTCCATAAATGGCTTTATGCAATTTGCATACAACTCCCTGGTTCTTTTTCAAGCTCATGTCCAAGAGGCAACCTCATATAAACATCTTCCTCAAGATCACCATGTAAAAAAGCATTCTTAACATCCATTTGAAACAAATTCCAACCACGATTAATTGTAATAGACAACAAGACTCTAACTGTGTTCATCTAAGTTAATAGAGCAAATGTCTCCTTATAATCCACACCGTACGTTTGAGTGAAGCCACGAGCAACTAACCTAGCTTTGCATCTTTCAACAATTCCATCAGAATGAAATTTGATCTTGTATATCCATCTAGCACCAATAACTTTTTGACTTTTAGGCAATTGCACAATGCTCCATATTTTGTTGTCATTCAAAGCTGTAAGCTCCTCTTGCATGGCCTTCTTCCAAATAGGTGAGGAAGAAGCTTCTTCAAATGTTCTTGGCTTTGTGATCTCACTCATATTAGATAGAAAGGAAAAATGAGAAGCATGCATTTTGGTTCATAGTGAACAAAGCCATTCAAATGAATTGAAGTTTTCCTAGTCCGACTAGGAAACCTTCTCTAAGGCATGGCGGGTTCAGGGTGAGCATCAACATCTTGAAAAACTACATCTTGTCTTGAAGAAGTATCATTTTGATTTGCATCTCCATTGCCAACATTAGGTTCATCATCATCATTTTGGATTGGACTCCCATTTCCTTCAATATTTTCACCTTGATCTGCATAATTCTGCAAAATTGCAAAATTTGGAGTCACAGTCTCAAAGAGCTCCCCCTAAAAATCATCATTGTTGACTGAAAAAAGAAATTAGATTAATCAAATCTAACATAATTTTCTTATTTAAGGACAATAACACTTGTAACCTTTTTGAGAAGAGGAATATCCCAAGAACACACATCTTGTAGCTCTAGGTCCAAGTTTGTCTTTGTGGTTCTTTTGAATATGCACATAGCAGACACAACCAAAGACTTTTCAAATTATCAATGTTAATTTTCTTTTCCTTTAGAACTTCAAATGGAGACTTAAAATTAAGAACCCTGCTAGGCAAATGATTTATGAGATATGCAGCAATTTGAATTATATGTGACCAATACTTCTTAGGAACAGTTGGTTGAATCAATAGAGCCCTTGTTTTCTCAAGGTCTCAATTTTTCCTTTCGGATATTCCATTTTATCATGGTGTGCCAATACAACTTGTTTGATGTAAGATTCCACGAGCAGTGAGATAATCTTGCATAATTTTGGATGTGTAGTACTATTGTCTAATCTTAAAATGTTGATTTGTGAAGAAAAATGATTTGAGATTAAATTATGAAAATCTTCAAAGCATTTGGCAACTTCAGATTTAGCCTTCAAAAGATAGACAAAGGTAGTTCTGGAAAAATCATCAATAAAAGTGACATAGAATTTATAGCCAATAAAAGATTGCACATTTACAGGTCCCCACACATCAGAATGAACAATCTCAGAAGGTTGAGTTGCTCTAGAACTAGAAACAGAAAATGGTAACCTAGTTGACTTTGATTTGTGACATACTTCTGATAGGAGCACAAAGTGTGACGTTCTTAATGTATATATGTCATATTCTTATGCTTTGTTACTTCTTATTTAGTTGTTTTAGGTTCATATTTATTATTTGTATGTTTTAGTAGAGCTATGCCGAATTTGGATGTTTTGATGATAAAATTGTGCTAAGTGTTAGAAATCCTTATCAAGCTAGGATTCCTTACTCGACTATGACTCTACGTTCCTATTTTCATTATTTATTATTCCTTAATCGTCGATTTCTTTTCAGGAAAGACAAATCCTATTTGGACAAGGAGTAGTGATGCCGTGATGCATTCCTAGTGAGACAAGGAAGTCATGTCCGAGTTGGATAAGGAGAGAGGAGGCCAGCCTAGCTATTTCATAGTTGAAGAAGGAGAGATGTTGTGCAGCCCTATGTGTTTCCCAATTGAATTTGGAGTACACGAATCAAAGTCCGTATCAAAGAAGATTTCGGCTTTCCAATCCGATTTTCTCTCCTATTTGGGACGGCATGAATGCTATGTTATTGACTCCTATAGATAGAGACACGGCCTCATTGTTTAATCATCATCAATCTTGTGCACATACTAGACAAAGCTCTACCGAATTTCATACTCACCTTTTTCAAGATCCTAAAACCGATTTAATCATCCTTCCACCATTCCCTAGCCTTCAAGCACGCTTGTGAAGAGGTTTCATTCCCTTAGAAAATCACGGCTACACCTTGTAGGATCGCTTGGTTGATAAAGTGTAACCATAATTCTCTCTTTGTTAATTTCGGTTTTTGGTTTTTATGTTATGTATACACTTGTAGCATGATATGTAGGTTGTTGGATTAAAGACTTATGCTATGAACATGTTTATTATTTTCTATGTAAGTTTCGATTGCATGAATGTTGGTTAAGTAGGTGACATGCTTAATGAATTCAATGTGCATGGCATTGAAATTACATGGTAGGATGAGTATGTCGGATTTCGATTAACTGTCTATGTGATTAGGTTACTGCTTAGAACCCTAATTGTATGATTCAACCTTAGTTATTCATGATAGTGTCTCGTTATCTCTTGTGATTCGTTGTTAAATGTTTGTGATTCTATGCCCTGGCTGGATCTCTGGTTTGTGAACGATACCCTCTTGCTTTATACTACTAACGATGCTTACATGGTTATATTGATGTCGAGTAATCGAACCAATTAACTTCACATTCCTGACTAAGTTTACAAGAATTTGGAAACAAAAACGAAAGAACATGTGAAGATAGATGGGCAAGGTGCATATGCCATAACTGTTATTGACTTGAGGACTGAGAAGCAATAAGGAGACTCTTTGAAAAACTTGGAGATGTGAAAATGTAGCGAAGGCCATTTAAGTAGAAGCCTTCACCAATCTTTATTAAAGTAACTCGATCCTGAAAAATCACATAGAGTTGAAAAGGTGACTAACCAGTCAAGAAATCAAATATTTTTTCCAACTGACAGAAGCTTGAATGAGAATGAAGGCACATATAAAATTGATGATTAATGACTAGAGAACAAGGAAAGATTTCCTTTTCCCATGATGGGAACTTCCGAACTTGTTTGCCATTTGCAACTGAGACATGAGAATGTTTACTAAATGACACAAAATCACTCAAATTAGCACAATTATTTGACATATAATCAGTGGCACCTGAGTCAACAATCCAAAAATTATGATTTTTTGCTAAGTTTCAAAGCAGATGCGACTGCGCAAATGATACCTAGAATATCCTCATATCAGACTCAGTGAGAAAGCCATCAAACTTTCCTAGCATAGCAGTGTTGTCTCCATTTCCATTGTTGCCTTGCCTCTGAGCTATGAAATTTGCAAACTCATTAATGAGAGAAATGCTATGAAATTTTCAATACCAATAGAAACATCACCGCTAGAACATTGGCTTTTGTTGTGTAGGTCTGCTTCATCTTCCCTTTATCACTGAAATTCTTTGGCTTAAGCTGAGGGTGCAAAATCCAACATGTTTCAAGTTGAAGACCAATACCTGATCTCCCAATGCTCTCACAATGAGTACACTTCAGATCGTGACTTCTTCCTCTATAAGGCCTTGAAGTGGCAAAAGCTCTATATTCAGATGAGCTAGATTCTACACTTTTCACAATTACTTCAGCACACATGACCTTTTTCTAGTTTCTTCTCTTTGTATGATACTGAAAACTGCTGAAAAGTGATGGAAGTGAGGATGACATCAAAACCAGACTTCTGAGATCCTCATACTCAGGTCCAAGGCTAGAGAGGAGCTAAAAACTTTGATCTTCTTCTTGCCTCTTCATAAGGGTATCATGATAAGTGGTGAAGGGTCTGTACTAGTCAAGTTCATTCCACTTTGACGTGAGATTACCAAGATGCTCAATGAAGGGGAGATTTCCCTTATCACAAAGGAAACTCTACTTGGATTGGTCTCTAATAGCCAGAGTCATGGCATTTGCACATGATATGTAGTTGAATGAATTCAACAGAGAAGAGGTGAGCCGCAAGCTTGTGTTTAGATCATTGGCATCTGATGATTTTGAACCAAAAGAAGATGCAGGGGAAGATCTTCTTAATCTCAGGCTCCATTTAGTTTATAATCCATGCTCTCATAAGTTGATCTTGAGCAAGTCATACCTCATAATCTGGAGAGGAAGCCACATGCTTTTTGGCCTTATCACGAAGGAAACTCTACTTGGATTGGTCTCCAATAGCCAGAGTCATGGCATTTGCCCATGATATGTAGTTGAATGAATTCAACAGACAAGAGGAAGCCACATGCTTTTTGGCCTTATCACGAAGGAAACTCTACTTGGATTGGTCTCCAATAGCCAGAGTCATGGCATTTGCCCATGATATGTAGTTGAATGAATTCAACAGAGAAGTGGTGAGCCGCAAGCTTGTGTTTGGATCATTGGCATCTGATGATTTTGAACCAAAAGAAGATCCACCAGTCATGATTAGTGGAGGAGGAAATGAATGGATGTATAAGCAGAAGCAGGTCCAAGAATAGATCACTACTCTAATACCATGTTGAATTTAGGAGAGCTATGAGACATGAACACAGTGAAAATGTGAATATGTATTTCTCACTTGAAGATTACAAAGCAGCAGCTGCATATATAGAAAGTAAAGAGGAAAAGATATAAACAAATAATTATAACCTACTTAGGTATTCAAAATTAGGACCAAGACTAAACACAACAACTATTTGGCTAATCAAATCATGTACAATACTAGAAAAAATGGGAAAGGAGATTAGATCAGAGGCAGAGGCGTGCAAGGAGTGGGGGGAAAGCTAACAACCCCACAAAGTGCATTAAATGCACTGATTTAACCCATATGATACAAAGAGGTGCAAACGACCACCTCTTGTACAACTGAGAATGACAGGAACTAGGAGAAATGACAACATCAACTGCAGGCCTGCATATCAAGTATGCAGGTGCATACCCTCTACATAAGCTACTCAACTTTAATCAAGACCTGCACCTTGCATAATGTAGTCAACTTCAATATTAAGTAATTAGAAATGTGCTCAGTCATGATCAGACGTCGATCATTTATTGAAGAAAGCTAAGAAGGTAACTGGAACTTGATATGGCACTTGACCCCTCATAGTTTTTTTTTAAAAGTTTGATGGCATTGATTAGGGATGGCAAAAAAAACCCAGTGGGCATGGTACCCACGAGTATTCGATCCTGATGGATGAGTGTTTCGGGTAAAATCGGGTAACGAGTACGGGGATCTCCAGTATTCGAATAGAGGAAACAGGTAAAAGTCTCAAATGAATTAATAGACAAATTAAATAAATAGAAAAATATTAATGAAACATGAGGATTAAGCACATGCTTATGAAATTTTATTTGTATGCAAACTTTTTAATATTATTATTATTATTGTTATTTTTTTTTTGAAAACGAGTATTATTATTGTTCTATGACTTCTATCCTTAACAAGATTTGTATGTTTTTTTAATTGAAATAAGGAGATTTTCTATTTTGATATTTGACGTTTTTATTTTAGCCTTTTACATTTCGTATACTTTACAAGAATTTTTTTAATATTAAAATAAATTATTATTAATAGATATTGGGGCGGCTATGGAAACTTGATCTCCAACGTGTATGGGTACGTGGAATGCCCATTATCCTATTAATGGAATTAGGGCGGGTACGGGGATATAAATGGACTCGGGTATATGATTTTTCAATCTCCTGACCATACCCTCCCATTGCCATCTCTACCCTTCATTGTTTAATTAAGGCTTTAAAGAGCTATTTTTCTTGGCTGACTGGGTCATGCATTCATATGGCATGAATCACGTATGTTACCATGTAAACGTAGTACAAGTAAATTAACTGTAAACAACCCTCTAACTGCAGGTTCATGACGAAACACTGGCAGTTGATCAACATAAGTACATAACCTGCCTTCAGGATTCATAGCACCGTTGGATATTCAACTCAATTGTATGATTGTAATTGCTGGAATTTCCAATTACATAACGTATGTGCTCTACCTTGATCTCTCAGTTTGATTAATTGTTTTACTCTTGAAGTTTATTTATCTGTTTAATGAATTCTTTAAAATTTTGTCTTGAACTTATATATATATGATCGAGTCTAGTTGTTGGCTTGCCTCGATGCAGTAAATATTACATTAATCAGCAACGACGATGTAGATTTCCTAGCTCCACAATATAAATATTTTTTATGAACTACTTAATAGAGCTGTATTAAGCACGTGATGATATATGCGATCAGTTCTGTTATTTTGGGATTGATATATGCTTAGTTCATAGCATGGAATAATAGTGAATCTCTTTTATATCTATGTCTTCTGTCTTGCTAGAAAGAACCAAACGTGCTTAATTCATCGAGATTTATATGTATTCGTTATACATCAATGTCATCCAATATCATCTCCATATTGTCACATCCTGCCAAATTTAGCTAAATTTTACCTTGAGCCTTCTAGACAGATCCGGAATATGGCGGGACTCTTTGGAAGATCCTAGAAAGCGTTGGAAGTCTCAAGAAGACTTGAGACATTTCCGGATTTCTCTAGAACCATGGAGAGGCTAAGGGAACTAGACCACTCCAAAATTCTCTAGAACACTCAAGGTTCATCTTAGACTTGTGTAGAATTGTATAGAACTCTCTAGAGTCATCTACATTGTACATAGTCCTAGAATTATCTAGAACTAGTGAGGTAGGATAAGGATGCCTATAAATAGCAAGACACCCCTCTCATTTCATCCATCAAGGAATCAAGTAATCAAGCTATCAAGCATACTTGTAAGTTTTCTTGTTCAATATAAGTTCTCTTTAGAGATATCTTCTTTGCCTTTCAATTGTTCTAGCAGGGCGTTTGCGAGAGTAATGCTGACTTAACATAAGAGAGTTGCTAAAGTCGCACGAGTACATATATCAATGTTCATTCACCGTACACTACGGTAATAAAACAAATAAAATCACCCATAATAAATGTTTTTCTTTACAAATTTTTTGATAGGAGCACTTTGTGCGACGTTCTTAACATGTTTTACCTCCATTTGTACTTTGCTTATCCCTTATTGTTGTACTATTAAGTCATTGAGTCGTAGTAAGAGTCTTGGGCGGTATTGGATGCATCTTTGTGCTTACATGAGTTAAAAACACAGAATTGGTCTGGAGTCCTAGTTTGCACTAGGAATCTTTGTCGGACTAGGAAACCTAGATGGATTAGGAGTCTTCATCTTTCTACGTTTTGGTCGCATTTGCGATATTTTTAGAGTCCTTCTTGCACTAGGAATTCTTGTTAGACTAAGAAACGTATCATTTGGGAAATTCTTATGGAGTCATTGAGTCGTACTAAGAGTCTTGGGCGGTATTTAATGCATTTTTGTGCTTTCATGGGTTAAAAACGCGGAATTGGTCTACAATCCTAGTTTGCACTAGGAATCTTTGTAGGACTAGGAAACCTAGTTGGATTATGAGTCTTCATCTTTCTAAGTTTTGGTCGCATTTGTGATATTTTGAGAGTCCTTCTTGCACTAGGAATCCTTGTTAGACTAGGAAACGTATCATTTGGGAAAGTCATACTTGAACTGAAACTCGTTTTGCAAAACTTTCCTAAATGAACTTTCATGTTCTAATAACTTACTTGTTCTAGTAAGTTTTCTTTTTGCAAATTAGAAATTTTCCTAATCTAGTTGAGCACATATATTACATGTGTCTTTTTAAGACAAAAATTGTCTAAATTAGGACATAATTTTCGAAACTAATTATCTCTTACTTATGATTTTATTTTTTTATTTTCAGATTGGATTTAAGAGATAATACTAAAGAAAATAATGGAGAGCCGTGCCTACATGGAGAGTTACTCATGGCTTGGGAGATAGAGTGGAACAAGGAGAAGCCATGCACATGAAGTCCTATCATCAACAAGTCATGCAACAATTAAATAGAAGATGATCATTAAGGGAATAAAGCATAGCATGATGTGAGAGAATTAAGAAATGGAGTCCTTCCCGTGTGAAGAAGAAAAGAAGAATGAAGAAATAAATGTGAAGATTAATTAAGTGAAAACAAGAGAGATAGAGTCATGCATATGAAACCTAAAAGCTAGAAGATGATCATTAAAAGAATAAAACATGACGTGATTTAGGGAATAAAACATGACATTATAAGCATGGCATTATAATATGAAGAAAGAGACAACATCAAAGAGGAGACCGTGCATCCTACCCTCCCTCTTCCCTCTATATATACATGGCTTCACCTCTCAAATAGATCACTTCTCCTTTGCATTCAAGAGCCAAAATTCTAGCAAAATACTACCTCAAACATTCTTCACCAAAAACAGCAAGTCGTTCTCCCCCCTATACAAATTCTATCTCTACCAAAATCACCATTGAAGATACATTTTCAAGATTCCTACAACGTGTGATTCTCGCAACTGATCCCCATGGCTTTCTTTGTTTTTTATTTTCTACAATACTTTATCTATGAAGATTGTAGTATGATGTTTGTGTGAGATTATTGTTTTGTATTTAGATTCGAAATTTTCAGATTGTTTTATTGGATTTTTGGATCTTTCCCGAATTGATAGTTTCCTATAATTATTGAGTTTGTATTTCTATTGTTGTGTTCTAATCATGTTTCGCATACTTTTAGATAATTTTCAGATATGTGCATATGAATTTAGTGCTTAGATGCAGTCCCTAAGATTGTGTTTGAGTGCTAAATTCATCAACTATATTGACACAAATCGAATCATGCCCTAAGTAGGTTCGGTTTGTGTTGATTAAAAGTGATAAAAATTATGGAAATTTGCATGTGAAACCATGGTGAGTGACACCACACATGAAACATGTCTCCAACAAAGATTTGGTGCTTAAATGTAATCTTGTTTGATTTCTACTCTAAGTATTATTGAATTCGATTGCATGCAAATTTAGATTAGGCCCTAAGTCAATTTAAATGTTAATTGAAATCTTGCATTATTAGATGACTTCCTAATGCTTTAATTGTATTGGTGTCTAAAAAATATGTAATTGGTCGAATTAAAATGCAGTAAATAAAAATGTAAAAATACTTGTAAATTGTAAAAAAACAAAATACAATTAAATTGTTAAAAAAATTAATCTTTGTAAAGATAAATTTGTGTACAGTAAACAGTAATAAAAAAATTTAAAAAAAATCAATATATATGAACAGTACCAGTAATAGTAAAGTGCGCACATCAAATAGAAAAAAAAACGTGAACAATAAATTTGTAAAGAAAAAAACAATTTTTTTTGTTTTATTCTATTTTTTGTGATAAATGTTTTAATTTTGTTGTAGTATGCATATAAGAGACTTGTTACATTTAGATAATATTTTTAAGGAAGCTAAATGTTTATTCGAAGTTATAAAGTGAACGGAATAGGTAAAGTCCATTTTGTTATTATTAGCCTAACCCTCCATTTGTACCTTGCTAAGGTCACTTGGGGTTGATGGCGGTTTTTATTCACACTTTGGGGCCAGTCTAACACACAAAGTAATTCCGAGCTGAGTAAGGAGCATGCTATTTTCATTACCCTAGTTCAAGGTTTACAAAATTGGATCTCAGAGACCCATAGACTGACATACATCTCAGTGATGGAGTCGATTGGTAAAACATCTTTTAGATGATGTGGACCTCGTGGTGTCCAACAAATGAGTCATACCTTGTGACTATCTCTGATTCTAGCTATCCAACCTTCTGAAATAAAGGAATGAGTTTGTATCTAGACGACGTACTTAGGCCGCACATTCACCTCGCTTTATAACTCAGAAAATAACTTTGTATAAATAGATGTATGTAGTTTCAAAAGAAAATGATATTCTAATTTTTAAGGTATATCGGATAAAGCAAGACCCTTACCTGGGGTTGTTTCAGTCCATTGCACAGTTAGCTCATCTCCTCCACGTACCATAAATATTAGGATTGTGTGTGAATAAAATCAATTAGACTTAGTAATACTTTATACTTATAGATTTCGTAACAATAAAAAAATATAATAATAATAAAATATAAAAAATATATATATATTTATATATAATAAAAAAAATCAATCCGTAACAAACAAAGAAAAGAAAACGAAAGTGAAAGAGAAAAAGAAAGAAGGTGAAATAAAGAAAAGTTTGTATTTACTTATACTTGTATTTCATATTTTGTAAAGTTACTAATTGTTCTTTTCAGGATCATGAATGTCCAAGATTAGTGGTTGGTCCGAAGAGTTTAGTGCACACCTGAAAAGAATTCAGCCTCAAGCTCAGTTTGATAACGTTTTCATTGAGTCAGATTCATTTCACGAAGAGAGAGACTTTGGGTTCATTTCACCATTTCCAGGTTCATCAAGTTGCAATGTGATAGGAGCACAAAGTGTGACGGTCTTAATGTATATATGCCCTATTCTTATGCTTTGTTACTTCTTATTTAGTTGTTTTAGGTTCATATTTGTCATTTGTATGTTGTAGATAGAGCTATGCCGAATTTGAGTGATTTGATGATGAAATTGTGCTAAGTGTTAGAAATCCTTATTGAGCTAGGATTCCTTACTCAACTAGGATTCTACTTTCCTATTTTCATTCTTTCCTATTTCTTAATCGTCGATTTCTTTTTAAGAAAGACAAATCATACTTGGATAAGGAGTAGAGATGTCGTGATGCATTCCTAGTGAGTCAAGGAAATCATGTCCGAGTTGAAGAAGGAGTAGAGATGCCGAGCAGCTATATGTGTTCTTCCTATTGGATTTGGTTTCACACATGAAGTTGGATTTGGAGTACATGAATCAAAATCCATATATTAGTTTAGGTTTTATTTTCTGTTTTTGATCCGAAACTATATCAAAATCTTTTATATCCTTATGAATTCGTTTTTAAATGTTTGTGATCCTAAGCCCTGGCTGGATCCCCGGTTTGTCAACGATACCCTCTTGCTTTATACTACTAATGATGCTTACAGGGTTATATATTGATGTCGAGTAATCGAGCAACTATCAAATGGCGCTGCTGCCGGGGATCCATAGAGATGGATCCCTAACTTTAAATGTCGAATTCATTGTCTATATTGTACATTTGTATATTATTATCTTGTTGGTTGTACATATAGTAAATACATCTTAGGTTGTTGTTTTGGTGCTTGAGTGAATGATTGTTGTAGGTTGTAAATCGAATGAAATAGGTAAAGTCCTTTTTGTTAATATTAGCCTTAACCCTTCATGCTAGCTCTCGGGTTTGCATGAGGTCAAGGGCGGCTTTTATTAACACTTGGAGATTTGTCTAACACCCAAGGTTAAGTCCATTCTCTTATTACTCTGGTGCATGGGACTAAAATTGGATCTCAGAGAACTACTGACTGACATACATCTCGGTGATGGAGTTGATAGGGAGTTCACTCTCCGTAGTTCAACAAATGAGTCCTACCATGTTCACTATCTCTAATTGAGCTACATGGCCTTCTGAAACAAAGACTTGATCTTGTGTCTAGGCATCCATACTTAGGCCGCACGTCTACCTCAGTTTACAACTTAGAATCAATCGATCATTCAATCATTGAAACGGCAAAAAGAGCTTGTGAATTATATGAACTTTTGCAAAACGTAAAGAACTAACTCTTTGTAAACTTGACAACATAGTTTTCGTGCCTCTTCCATAAGTGTTCGTGTATATGACTAAGGAAAGGCACGGTTTCATGTCATCATTGTGTATTCTTCAATGCTAACTCTCTAATTTTCGTGTCACAGGAACTATGCATGTCTGAGATATCTAAGAGAACACAAGAGCTCAAAGACCGAATTCAAGCACTTAGAGATTTAAACAACTCTTTCACAAGTGGACCCTTAGATTTTGAAACATCTCCAAGAAATTCAATCTTGCACTCTTCGCCTAGATCAGAAGAAGAGGAGGACCTTTCCTTCCCCTTCGTCTTCAATTCAGAGTTAGACACAATTGCGGACCGTGATATAATTCCTGTTGGTGCTCCAATGGCACTCAAGAATGCATTCATCCCGACCACCCTTGAGTCACCTTCATACATTGCTTTCACTCCACCTGATGAAGTCAACTTCTTCATTCCAGTTCAATTGCTTGGGCAGCTGCCTAAGTACTCTGGTTCTTCAATGGAAGACCCTAATGTTCACCTTAGGGAGTTCTTGGACATTTACAAGCTCTAATCGATACATCATCTTTCTCAAGTAGGCTTGAGGTTGCTTTTGCTTCCATTTACACTTAAGGATGATGCTAAGCGTTGGTTGTACTCTTTGCCTGCTGGAATCATCACCACATGGGACAAAATGACTAAAAGGTTCTTAAAGCAATTCTTCCCTGCTCAACTCACGAAAAGACTTAGGAGGGAAATTCAGAACTTCACTCAGAAGGATGGTGATTCACTCTATGAGGCATGGGAGGAATTTCAGGAACTACAAAGAAAGTGCCCTCACCATGGTATTTCGTTGGATGACTTGGTGTAATTCTTCTATGAAGGACTCGACACCACCAATAAAAGCATGGTGGATTCGGCATGTGGCTGCACATTCATGAACAAGACCGGTCAAGAGGCTTACACATTGATTGATGACTTGGCCGACAACAATCGCCAATTTAGTTCCAAAGAGAAGAGAGGAAGCAAGAGACATGGGGTGTATGATATTGATGCAAGAAATCAGATGGTTACTTTAGAAAGGAAGCTTGACGTTCTAGTCAAGCCATTCAATGGTTCGAGCATCAACACTCAAGCATGTGGCATTTGTTCTTTCAAAGATCACACAACTGAAAATTGTCCAAATGGTGCACTAACTGAAGAAGAGTTGAAGTTCATGGGGCAACAAAGGCCTAGGTATGACCCTTACTCGAACACATACAATCCTGGACTCAGAGATCATCCAAACTTTCGTTGGACCAACAATGTTCAACCGTCCAATGCTCAAGGTCAAGGACCTCGTCCTTCAGGTTTGTTTGTGAGGCCTCAAGTACCTCAAGGTTCTGTTCCCTTTAACTCTAATGTTCATGGTTCGCATAATGCATATGCACCTAACTATGATGAACTTTTGAAGTCTCTTGCTCAAGGGCAACAAAATTTAAACTCTGCTACTCAACCTTTAGTTACAGGTCAACAATCTCATTCTAAGGACATAACCGAGCTTAAGAAGCAGATGGGACAAGTGATCGACTTCATGGGCAAGATCCATGAAGGAGGAAAGTTGCTGAGCCAAACTGAGCCAAATCCCAACGTGAAGGCCATGATTACAAGAAGTGGGACGATCTTGGATGCTCCATTGCAACAAAACAAGACGGCCGTGCCTTCTAAAGGACAAGAGGCCGAGAGTTTCAATGTCAAGGACTTAGAGAAGGACCATGCCTCCTCTAAGGCTAATGATGCCGTGCCTCTACCCCAAGGAGATCATGTCGTGAATGATAAAGGTAAGGATCCTAACTCTAGTGGTTTGGTTTCAACTAATGATCTTCTTCGTGTTCCCTTCCCTAGTAGATTTGCAAAGCAAAAGAAGGATGACTCTGATCAAGCCATGCTCGACATCTTTAAAAAGGTGGAAGTGAACATGCCTCTCATTGAATGCATACAACAGAATCCTAGGTATGCTAAGTTTTTGAAAGAATTGTGCACCAATAAGAGGATGACTCGAGAGAAGGAGGTTGTCACAATGAGTGAGACGGTTTCTGCCGTGCTCCAAAGGAAGCTACCACCAAAGCTTAAAGATCCAGGGAGTCTTTCTATCCCTTGTACAATCGGAAACATGACATTTGAAAACATAATGCTAGACTTAGGTGCATCTATCAATGTAATGCCGTACTATATCTATGAGGACCTAGGTCTAGGTGATTTGAAACGAGATAATGTTGTGATTCGATTGGCTGATTGTTCCAACAAAGTCCCTTTGGTAAAGAAGTCAGGAATCATGGTGGTAAAGAACAAAGATAACGAGTTAGTGCCTCAAAGGACAGTGATTGGTCACCGTGTGTGTATCGGCTATAGGAAGCTCAATGCTACAACAAGGAAGGACCATATGCAGTTGCCATTTATTGATCAAATGCTTGAGAGGTTAGATGGTCATTCTTTCTATTGTTTTCTTTGATGGATATAGTGGATACAATCAAATTAGTGTTGCGGAAGAAGATCAAGAGAAGACTACATTCACATGCCCTTTTGGTATGTTTGCTTATCGCCGCATGCCTTTTGGTTTATGCAACGCTCCAGGTACGTTTCAACGTTGTATGTATCACATTTTCTTTGAGTATATTGGTTCTAAAATTGAAGTTTTCATGGATGATTTTTCCGTTTATGGTGAAAATTTCGAAACTTATCTAGAGAATGTTGAACTTGTGCTTAAACGTTGTGAAGAAACTAACTTGGTTTTGAATTGGGAGAAATGTCATTTCATGGTTACACAAGGCATTATCTGAGGCCATATTGTTTCATCTAGAGGAATTGAGGTTGATAAGTCTAAAATAGATCTTGTGCGTCACTTACCCCTCCCCACAAATGTGAGGGATGTTCGATCATTTCTTGGACATGCAGGTTTCTATTGTAGGTTTATCAAGGACTTTTCCAAGATTGCGAGACTAATGAGTTCATTACTTCAAAAAGACGTTCCCTTTCACTTTGATGATTATCGCAAGCATGCATTTGAGACCTTGAAGAGGCTATTAACTTCGGCACCTATCATGGCACCGCCGGATTGGTCCTTGCCATTTGAGTTGATGTGTGATGCCTCCGACTATGCAGTTGGAGCCGTGCTAGGGCAAAGGAAGAATAAGCAGCCCTACGCCATCTATTATGCCTCACGAATGTTCAATGATGCTCAACAGAATTACACCACAACTGAAAAAAGGCTTCTTGCTGTGATCTTTGCTTTAGATAAGTTTCGTTCTTACTTACTTCAATCCAAAGTTATTGTTTACACTGACCATGCAGCTTTGAAAGTACTTAATGACCCGAAGAACGATGCCAAACCAAGATTGATTCGATGGATTCTCTTACTCCAAGAGTTCGATCTCGAGATCAAGGACAAGAAGGGAAGTGACAATGTTGTGGCAGATCATTTGAGTCGTTTGGTGAGAGATGCCGAGCCCTTGGCTATCCAAGAGAGTTTTCCAGATGAGCAACTCTTTCGAGTTGAGGTAAGTGAGCCATGGTATGCAGATATTGTGAATTATCTTGTTTCTAAGCAATTTCCGGATACTTTATCGCATGCTCAAAAGAATAGACTCAATGCATTAGCTAAGTATTATGTTTGGGATGAACCATACTTGTGGAAACATTGTGTTGATCAAATTATTAGGAGGTGTGTCCCTGAATCTGAACATCATTCTATACTTACTTTTTGCCATTTTGAATCTTGTGGAGGACATTTTGGTTCACGTAGGACTGCTCTTAAGGTGTTAGAATGTGGTTTCTTTTGACCTACGATTTTCAAAGATGCATATCATTTTTGCATGACTTGTGATAGATGCCAACGCATGGGAAAGTTAGGATCTAGGGATCAAATGCCTATGACACCGATTATACATATTGAAATATTTGACTGTTGGGGCATTGATTTCATGGGACCTTTTCCTAGTTCAAATGGTTTCTTGTACATACTCGTTTGTGTTGACTATGTTTCGAAATGGGTGGAAGCAAAGGCCACCCGGACTAATGATTCTCGTGTTGTTGCAAACTTCCTTCATTCTAACATTTTCTCTAGGTTTGGTATGCTGAGAGTTATCATTAGTGATGGAGGATCTCACTTTTGCAACCGGATCATTGAGGTGTTATTGAAGAAGTATGGAATCAAGCATAAGGTTGCTACGCCTTATCACCCCCAAACAAGTGGACAAGTAGAGCTATCTAACCGTGAGATCAAGAGAATTTTGGAGAAGTCTGTTGGACCATCACGCAAGGATTGGTCTCAACGATTGGATGATTCTCTTTGGGCCTATAGGACGGCATACAAGACTCCTCTTGGAATGTCCCCATTTCGTTTAGTCTATGGCAAGGCGTGCCATCTTCCTGTGGAGCTTGAACATCGTGCATGGTGGGCTGTGAAGAATTTTAACATGGACATTGATGAGGCCGGATTGCATAGGAAGTTGCAATTGCATGAGCTTGATGAGATTAGGAATGAAGCCTATGATTCGGCAATGGTTTACAAGGAGAAGACTAAGACATTCCATGACCGCATGATTAGGAAGAAACACTTTGTTGTTGGGCAGAAAGTTCTTTTGTTTAATTCTCAACTTAAGTTGTTTCCTAGTAAATTACGTTCTAGATGGATAGGTCCTTTCATTATTACAAACGTTTTTCCTTCTGGTGCTATCATGATAAAGAGTATGGTGAAAGGCACCGAATTTTAGGTCAATGGACATCGCTTGAAGCCTTATTTTGAGAATATGGAGAATCATGTGATTGAGGAGACGTGTCTCCTTGATCCTACGGCAAGCAAGTGATGTTTTGGAGCTCGTCTAGGCTATAGACTCTAAACTTAAGCCAATGAAGAAGCCATCAACGAGTGTTTGCATTTTCTTATCCCTTATCTCTTTTTAATTTTCGTTGCTTGTCAAATTGTACATTGAAGGCAATGTAAGTTTTAAGTGTGGGATGAAGTATACATCATTCGTTGTATTCTATTGTTTGATATTTATGTATTTCGATTTTGTTGTTTTGATTTTGATTTTCAATTTTTTAGTGTTATTTTTGGTTTTGTTTTTCCATTTTTAAGTTGTTTTGTTTTTTTCTTGAGTCCTAGGTATGCCTTTAACTGTCTAGGATGAGTTGATCTTTGAATTTATGGTTAATAGATGATCACGATATTGAATTGAACTTCATTGTTATTTGACGGTTAATCGATGTGTAGATTTGGTACGAACATGTAGTAGATGAGGATTTTGAAACTTAGGTACAGAATGAGCATGTTCTTTACTTGTTTGAATTCATTTAACCTATGTGAGATTCGAGCCATACTTGTGCTTTCTTTGGAGAGTTTATTCTATCGTTTCTTGGCTTTATAACCTCATTACATCTATTTTGATCAACTCATATGCCATAGAATTGCAATGAACTAGAGAATGCTAGAGCTTACTTTGTGAAACTTTTGAAGCTTTATGTCATAATATACTTTGATTTTGAAAAAGATTGTTGGATCTTTTTAGGATTTCCACCACTTAAGCCAAAAAGATGTAATCCCTATATGAGCCCTGCTTGGGACACCTTAGTGTTAACCCCTTTGAGCCTACAATAAGCTTTTTCTTTCATTACCAACATGTTATATCCTTGCTTAGTATAGTTATATCTCTACCTTGTCTTTGAGGCTTGGCAGAGCCGATTCTTGTAATAATATGGAGTGATGATTTGATTCAAGTGTGGGGTTATGCTATTGTATGTAAGAATGCCGTGAAAAGAGTATGAAAAAGAAGAAAAAATTGATAGATGCCGTGTGAAAAGAAAAAGAAAAAGTATATATGCACGGTTAAGAAAAAAAATGATGATGATCTCGGCATACATGGGACTTGTTTATGTGAATTTAGAGTTGTGATGTATTTGTTGAAGGCTCAATAATGTTGTACTTTAGCCTTTGTTCGTTTTCACAACGTTTAGAGTGAAGGATGGGTCTAACATGATGATATTTATGGAGTATGGCAACATAAGGTGGATGTTTTGCTCTGCTAAGTCTTGAGGATGACCTTTGTGATTCTTTTACCTTAAAAAATGATATCCATGCCGAGCCTAAGCCTACTATTTTCTAAAAGATTCGCATGATTCTTAAAATGAGTAGCTCTTGATCTATGGAGTTTGTTTCATGAGTAAGCATATGGTTTGGGTTCATTTGTGCATATGATTGGTATCTTTCATGACGTTTTTGATTTCACTATGTTTATAACTCTTGTGTGTGAAAAGCTTTTAAGCATATGCCATGTTCTTGAGAGAAAATATTTGGAGTGCATATCCTTTGTGAGTTGAATTTGAACTTGTTTTGAACATGTCGAGCTTAATATCACCTTTGTTTCTGCTATGTCTTACTTGTTAAACGAAATCTCATGTTATTAACCAATGAATTCATCTTATCTATTTTGATTGAGTGTTATTCTTGATGCTATGAGTTTGAAGATCTCTGAGACAAAAAGTTGAAGGCATTAGAATGTTGTGTCGTTAGTGTTAGTTGTGTTTGTTTTTGTTTTATGTTTTGATTTCCCTTTTTAGTGTTTGCTAAGGGACTAGCAAAGGCTAAGTGTGGGGTTGTTAATAGGAGTACAAAGTCTGACGGTCTTAATGTATATATGTCCTATTATTATGCTTTGTTACTTCTTATTTAGTTGTTTTAGGTTCATATTTGTCATTTGTATGTTGTAGATAGAGCTATGCCGAATTTGATTGATTTGATGATGAAATTATGCTAAGTGTTAGAAATCCTTATTGAGCTAGGATTCCTTACTCAACTAGGATTCTACTTTCCTATTTTCATTCTTTCATATTCCTTAATCGTCGATTTATTTTCAGGAAAGACAAATCATATTTTGACAAGAAGTAGAGATGCCGTGATGCATTCCTAGTGAGACAAGGAAATCATGTCCGAGTTGAAGAAGGAGTAGAGATGCCGAGCAGCCATATGTGTTCTTCCTATTGGATTTGGAGTACAAGAATCAAAATCCATATCAAAAAAGATTTCAGCTTCCTAATTGGACTCTATCTCCCATAAGGGACGGCAAGAGGGTTTATTTTCTCCTATATATAGAGGCTCGGCCTCCCCATTTAATCATCATTAACCTTGCACATAAGCACAAGCCATAGCTCTGCCGAAATAGTCCCTCATCCACCAAGAAATCCTAAAACCGAAATTCATATTTTCTCATCCTTTGGATCCGAAGCAAGTAGCCTAGGATCTTCGTTTGCTTGGAATAAACCTCGTAGGATTATTTCAAAGTGTAACTCTATGATTTTCATGTTTTATTTCAGTTTACTATGTTCTTGTTCTTGGATGATTTCTGTTTTTGTTTTGTTAAAGTTTAATTCATTATTGTCTATGTTATAGTTGTGACTTTCGAATTATGTAATGATATGAAGTTTTCGATTTCTATTCAATGATTTTAGGTTTTATGCCGTGAGTTCTTGTTCTATGTTCTTGATTCAATTTCGGTGTATTCTTATATTGCATGTGTGATTAAGACAAGTAGTTGATGTTGCATATGTTAATCATTCAAAGCTAGTAACGATTATGATACAAGTAGTGGATTAATTGTTTTTTGTTTTTCCACCAAATTTGATTCTAAGTTCGGCATTGGATAGGTACTTGAAACATGTTGATTTCTCTATGTGATATGTAATTGCATGATGAATTGGTATGTTAGATTTCGTACCAAGACAAGTAGTTGAGCTCGAATGTATCCATGTATTAGGAACCAAGTAGGAACTTGATGCATGATCGAACTTAGTTGAACCTTGATACCTACGGCATGAATATGATTGAGAATAGATTTTGATGGCTTTGTTCTTACATGATTTGTTTGGTGATTGCTTATGTGTTGGTTGGTTGATCACATGTATATATTAATTTAGGTTTTATTTTCTGTTTTTGATCCGAAACTATATCAAAATCTTTTATATCCTTATGAATTCGTTGTTAAATGTTTGTGATCCTAAGCCCTGGCTGGTCCCCAATTTGTGAACGATACCCTCTTGCATTATACTACTAATGATGCTTACAGGGTTAAATATTGATGTCGAGTAATCGAGCAACTATCACAATGGGCTCTATCCATTATTTTTTTAGGATCCAGAGTTAGAATTGTTAACAAGTCTGTGTCCTTTGGGCCAATTGAATTTAGATATATCTGATCCAGTGCCCATAGTTTAAAGCCGAACAGAGGACAACCTTGTTCCAAAACCGGAAATGGAATCGATCAAAGAGCAGAATGGCCAAGTAAAAGAAGCAGTTGGGGGGACATTATCCTCTAACATAGCGTACCATGTTCCAGAGGAGGGAAAGACGAGTGATTTTGAGTTGAAGAGTGGGTTCCTACATCATTTGCCTAAGTTCCATGGACTCTCAGGAGATGATCCCAATCAGCATCTTACATTGTTTTAGTTCAATTGTGAGACCATGTGCCCTAGAGGAGCAGACATGGTTGTTTGAAGTGCCAGCTGGTAGGATTACTTCATGGACAATAATGGTATATGAGTTTTTGTCAAAATACTTTCCATCTTCAAGAGTGACTCACATAAGGAAGCAGATAACTTGTATCAAGCAAGGGCCGGATGAGTCATTTTACAATTACTATAAGAGGTTCAAATCTCTTGTAGCATCATGCCCAGCCCATGAGATTAGAGAAGGTACGTGGCTTCATTATTTCTATGAAGGATTGCTACAAATGAAGATAGAGTTTCTAGATTCAGCAGCTGGTGGATCATTTCTAGACAAGAGTAATGTAGTAGCAAAGGATTTATTGGAGAAAAGAGCCATGAACAATCAGCAATTTGGAACATCTGCTAGTTCCACAAGACAAGTGCATGAGACAAATTCGAGTTCAAATTCTTCTCTAGAGGACAAGGTTGATAAGTTGTCCAAGATGATGAGTCATTTCATGATAACTAGTGGAGCTCAAGTTTGTGGAATCTGTACGGAGGGGCACCCTACTGATTAATGTCCTCAAGTTGCTTCTAGTGGAGGGTATGAGGAAGTCAATGTCCTTGGTTATTAAGGATGTCAGAGGTACAATCCATTTTCAAATACCTACAACCCTGACCTACGTGATCATCCAAACTTTCAATGGTCCAATAATGAGAATGTACTAAGGCCACATCAGAATGCTATACAATTTGGGCCTCATCCGGTTGGTTTGTTTAGACTACAAGCTCCACTACTCAATGTGCCACCTCCCAACGTGGCTAGTACTCCTAATTATGATGAGATCCTAAAATTTTTAGCTGCTGGGCAACGTCAATTGAATACCGTGACTCAAACTTTGGTGGTGGGTCAACAAGCGAATAACAAGGACATTGCGGAGCTAAAAACACATATGGGCCAAGTAGTAGACTTCATGAGCCATTTTTCAGAGCAAGGGAAGTTGCCAAGTGGTGTCATACTTAACCCAAGGAATGAGCAAGCCCAAGCTATCATGACAAGGAGTGGGCTCGAGCTAAAGAAGTGGCCTAGTGTTGCTAGGAAGGCCCAAATGGCCCATGTTCTTGAGGAGGGTGATGAGATAACTATGATGAATGACTTAGGGAAAGATCCAGCTACCTCCAAGAAGGAGAGTGTGCCGATCTATGAAACAGACAAAGGTACAAATGCTAACTTAAATGAATTAGTTAAAACTAATTATATTTCGTGTGTACCTTTCCCTTCTAGGTTTGCAAAGAGCAAGGAGGATAAATCTGACGAGGAGGTGTTGGAGGTCTTTAGGAAAGTGCAAGTTAACCTTCCATTGTTGGAGTGTATCAAGCAGATCCCTAAATATGCGAAATTTCTTAAGGAGCTTTGCACCTTAAGAAGACAAATTAGGGAAGAGAAGGTAGTGAAGATGAATGAGACAGTTTCAGCTGTCATCCAAAGGAAGCTACCCCCTAAGATGAAGTTTCTATGTCCCATGTAAAATTTATAACACATTATTTCATATGTTTATGCTTGATCTAGGTGCTTCGATAAATGTCATGTCATATAATGTTTATCAATCACTAAGATTAGGAACTTTGAAGAATGATAATGTGATTATCCAATTAGCAAATCGATCTAACAAGTACCCTACGGGGTATGTTGAGGATGTCCTTGTACAGGTCAGTCACTTGATTTTTCCTACAGATTTGTATGTGCTAGACATGGAGGTATCACCCTTGGAGACAACTCCACTGGTTTTGGGGAGACCGTTCATGAGAAATACAAGGACATGCATCGATGTACCTTGGAAATAATGATACTCTACCAGTTATTGTGTCATCAACACTGAGTAAGCAACAAGAAGCTAGATTGATTGATATGCTTAAGAGGAACAAGATCGCTATTGGATGGACTTTGGCGGATATTAAGGGGATCAGCCCTACAACTAGTGTTCATAGGATACTTTTGGAGGATGGCGTCAAGCCTACACGTGATGCTCAGAGAAGATTGCACCCATCAATGATGAAAATCGTGAAAGATGAGGTGATCAAGCTGTTTGATTGTGGAGTGATCTATCATATCTCGGACAGTCGGTGGATTTCACCAATGCAAATTGTGCCTAAGAAGAGTGGGGTGACTGTTGTGAAAAATGAGGCGAATGAGTTGGTACCCCAGAGGTTGGTGACCGGTTATAGGATGTGCATTGATTATATGAAGTTAAATGCTACAACACGCAAGGATCACATGTCTTTGCCGTTCATGGACCAGATGTTGGACAGATTAGCTGGACACGAGTTCTATTGTTTTCTAGATGGGTATAGTTGGTACAACCAGATATGCATTCATCTGGTGAATCAGGAGAAGACGATATCTACATGTCCATTTGGCACTTTTGTCTATCGACGCATACCTTTTGGGTTGTGTAACGCACCAGGTACATGTCAACGATGTATGCTTGCTATTTTCTTTGACTTTATCAAAAATATCATTGAGATCTTTATGGATGATTTTAGTGTTTATGGAAAAGACTTTGAGGCATGTTTAGAGAACTTAGAGTTAATCTTGAGAAGGTGTGTAGAAACTAACCCTAATCAAGGGATAGTTTTGGGACATATTATATCTGCTAAGGGTATTGAGGTAGACAAGGCTAAGGTTGATATTGTGCATCACTTACCCTCTCCCACAACTGTGAGAGAGGTTCGTCCTTTCCTTAGTCATACATGATTTTATAGGAGATTCATCAATGATTTTTCCATGGTGGCGAGACCTATGTGTACCCTATTACATAAGGAGGTGTCATTCATATGGGATGATGCATGTGAGAAAGCGTTTGTGAAATTAAAGAGTTGTCAAGTGCACCCATCATTTGTGCTCCGGATTGGAACATGTCCTTCGAATTGATGTGCGATGCTTCAGACTATGCAGTTGGGGCAGTGTTGGGCCAAAGAAGAGAAAAGAAGTCTACAGTGATTTATGCATCTAGGACTCTTAATGAGGCCCAAATAAATTATTCGACTACGGAAAATGAGCTTTTGGTTGTAATCTTTGCTTTAGAAAAATTTTGATCATATCTTTTGCATTCTAAAGTTATTGTGTATTCTGACAATGCAGCCATAAGATATTTGATGACTAAAAAAGATGCTAAGCCCAGGTTAATCCGATGGATACTGTTGATTCAAGAATTTGATCTTCAGATTCGAGATAAGAAAGGAAGTGAGAATGTGGTGGATGATCATTTGAGTAGGATCATGCGAGATGAGGAAAGAGATCCACTACGTGAGACTTTTCCAGATGAGCAACTCTTTGGGATGGAGGTAAGTGCGCATTGGTATGCAGACATTGTCAATTATTTAGTTACTAAGACTTTTCCTAGTACACTTTTGCATGCTAATAAGGCTAAATTGAGGAAAATAGCTAGACATTGTATGTGGGATGAACCGTATTTATGGAAACAATGTAGTGATCAAGTCATTAGGAGATGTGTCCCATAAAATGAGCATATGTCAATTCTTAACTTATGTCATAATGAGGCATGTGGAGGTCATTTTGGGCCTCGTAGAACTGCTTTAAAGGTGTTGGAATGTGAATTTTATTGGCCAACTATTTTCAAGGATGCATACATGTTTTGTGTTTCTTGTGATAGGTGTCAACGGACAGGTAAGATTGGCCCGAGAGATCAAATGCCCCTTACTCCTATTATTACTGTCGAAATTTTTGATGTGTGGGGTATAGATTTCATGGATCCATTTCCTTCATCTAGATGTTTCTTGTATATCTTATTGGTTGTTGATTATATGTCGAAGTGGGTGGAGGCAAAGGCCACTAGGACTAATGATTCAAAAAAGTTATTGCAGGTTTCTTGAGAACTAACATATTTTGCAGGTTTGGAGTACCACGTGTTTTGATAAGTGATGGAGGTTCTCATTTCTGCAACTGGACAATTGAGGCATTGCTCAAGAAGTATGGAGTGACCCACAAAGTTTCGACACCATATCTTCCTCAGACAAGTGGCATGGCAGAAGTGTCAAACATAGAAATCAAGAGAATTCTGGAGAAAATTGTAGGTCCAACAAGGAAGGATTGGAGTGATCGGTTGTATGATGCATTATGGGCCTACAGGGCCGCGTACAAGATGCTTGTTGGGATGTCACCATTCAGATTGGTGTATGGGAAGGCATGTCACCTTCTAGTGGAATTAGAGTACATAGCATGGTGGGCGGTGAAGAATTTCAACATGAGCTTGGATGAAGCAGGTCTACATCGAAAGTTACAGCTCAATGAGCTTGAGGAGATTAGGAATGAGGCTTACGATGCTTCGTGGATTTACAAGGAGAAAATCAGTGCTTACCATGACAAAATGATTAGAGGAAATAAGTTCCAAGTGGGCCAGAAAGTTCTGTTATTCCATTCGAGGCTTATGTTGTTTCCAGGGAAACTTCATTCGCGTTGGGTTGGCCCATTTGTTGTTACTAATGTGTTTGCTCATGGTGCAGTTGAGATTCAAAGTGATACAACAGGGAAGGAATTCAAGGTGAATGGGCATCGACTTAAGCCCTACTATGAGCTATTTGAGGACCACACGTATGAGGAGACAATTGTGAGAGATGCACCTAACGGAGAATGAACAAGAGAGAGTCTAGGCTGAGAGACTATAAAACTCAAGAGCTGCATGGGAGGCAACCCATTTCAACCGTATCTGTGGAGGAGTGTCTACGGGAGTTTGAATTTTCTAATCCCTTAACTCTTATGGTTGAATTGTATATGTGTTGATATGTGATCTTATGCTATGCCTGTGAATTACACTTTTACTATTGAGCTTACATTGAGGACAATGTAATTTTCTAGGTGTGGAGTAGGGTTGCAAGATCATTAATTGTTTGTTTTTGCTTTGCTTTATTGTTTGTGATGATATAAAGAAAAAGAAATCGGAAAAATGAATAAAAATAATAATTGTATTGCTTTATTGAGTCTTAGGATGCCCCTAAAATCTAAGATGATTATGTCTCTAAATGCATAGATGATGGTTTTGCATTTCATACGAATTAAATTGTAAGTTTTATTGATGATGTGGATTTGGTATGAATATGTGAGATTTGGATTGATTGATTATGACATACATGTTTTGGTCAGTTTAAAGTCCATAACAACCTGTGAGTTTTTGAGCCTATAAGTACTTTCTTCATGAGATGTAATATGAAATTTCGTGATTGTTCATGAACCTCACTATTCTTTGCATATTCAATAACTATGTGCCATAGCTTTTAATGGACTCTAGAATTTACTAGAACTCACTTTTGTGATTATTGAAACTTTTAAGTCATAAAATACTCTGATTTTGAAATTGATTTATAGATTATTTCTAGGAATGCCACCATTTTAACCAAACAGTCATGGATCCTTATATGTGCCTTGTTTGGGACCCCTTAGTTGAACCCCATTTGAGCCTATATTGAGCATTTTATTCATCACCTATGTTATCTCCATGCTTAGTATAGTTACCTCTACCTTGTCTTATAAACTTGGCAGAATTTTTGTTGAGATGATATTGTGATGATGCATGAAATAAGTGTGGGGTGGAACACATTTGAAAAAAAATATCAACAAGCTTTTAAGCAAGCAATGCCGAGAAAAACAACAACAAAAAATGATCCATAAACTCGGCAAGAAAAGAAAAAGAAAAAAAATGCTATGTTGTCTTCCATTTGTGATTTAGAGTTGAGTTGTAATTGAAGGTCTAAAAATTTTTACTTGACCTTTTTCCATGTTCACTTTGTGGTTAGAATGATGATTGTGCCAAACTTGTTATATTCGGCCCCTGATGGTGTGTGATGTCATAAGGGTGATATTTACTCTGCTAAGTCTATAAGATGACCTTTGTGATTTCTTGATATTCCATGCCTTTAGCTAAGCCTAAACATTTACCTTATCTAATGATTCTTAAAATGAGAAAATTTTGGTTTGTGGAGATGATCACAAGAGTTGAGCATATGGTTTTGGTCCATTTGTGTACTTAGTTGTTAAATGAGGTTTTCCTATGTTATTCACAAAGTGCTTTTCGTTTGTTGAAATAGGCAAGTTATTTGATGCCTTAATATCCTTTCTCTTGCATATACTTGTGTGTAAATAATAACCATGAATCTGAGTGAAAAGAAGAAAATATGCCTTATAAGGAGGATTGGATTGACTAAACATGTTTAAATGCTTATTATCTCGTATTTGACTTATTTATACTATGAAGCATGTTTATGAAACTTGGAATTTATGTGTTTACATTCAAATGCTTAAAACTTGAAAGCTATGTGTTTTGAGATTCTGATGCAATCATTTAGGGGCAATAGTGTCTTGTTTAGTTTAGTTTTGTTAATGGACTAGCAAAAGCCAAGTGTGGGGTAATTGATAGGAGCACTTTGTGCGACATTCTTAACATATTTTTACCCATATTTGTACTTTGCTTAGCCCTTATTGTTGTACTATTAAGTCATTGAGTCGTAGTAAGAGTCTTGGGCAGTATGTGATGCATTTTTGTGCTTACATGAGTTAAAAACGCAGAATTGGTCTATAGTCCTAGTTTGCACTAGGAATCCTTGTAGGACTAGGAAACCTAGTTGGATTAGGAGTATTTATCTTTCTACGTTTTGGTTGCATTGGCGATATTTTGAGAATCTTTCTTGCACTAGGAATCCTTGTTAGACTAGGAAACGTATCATTTGCGAAAGTCCTACTTGAACTGAAACTCTTTTTCCGAAACTTTTCTAAATGAACTTTCATATTCTAATAACTTAATTGTTCTAATAAGTTTCTTTTTTGCAAATTAGAAATTTTCCTAATTTAGCTGAGTTCATGCAACCTAAAAGATAGAAGATAATCATTAAAGAAATAAAACATGGCATGATTTAGGGAATAAAACATGACATTATAATAGGAAGAAAGAGGCAACATCAAAGAGGAGACCGTGCATCCTACCCTCCCTCTTCCTTGTATATATACATGGCTTCACCTCTCAAATAGATCACTTCTGCTTTGCATTCAAGAGCTAAAACTCTAACAAAATACTATCTCAAACATTCTTCACCAAAAACAGCAAGCCTTTCTCCCCCTATACAAATTCCATCTCCACCGAAATCACCATTGAAGACACACCTCTAAGTTTCCTACAACGTGTGATTCTCGCAACTCATCCATGACTTTGTTTGTTTTTGATTTTCTACAATACTTTGTCTATGAAGATTGTAGTATGATGTTTCTGTGGGATTATTGTTTTGTATTTAGATTCGAAATTTTCAAATTGTTTTATTAGATTTTTGGATCTTTGCCGAATTGATTGTTTCCTATAATTATTGAGTTTGTATTTCTATTGTTGTATTCTAATTATCTTTCTGATACTTTTAGATAATTTTCAGATATGTGCATATGAATTTAGTGCTTGGATGCAGTCCCTAAGATTGTGTTTGAGTGCTAAATTCATCAACCATATTGACACAAATCGAAGTAGTACAAATTCTGGAAATTTGCATGTAAAACCATGGTGGGTGACGCCACACATGAAACATGTCTCCAACAAAGATTTGGTGCTTAAATGTAATCTTGTTTGATTTCTACTCTAAGTGTTATTGAATTCGATTGCATGTAAATTTAGATTAGGCCCTAAGTCAATCTTAATGTTAATTGAAATCTTACATGAATAGATGATCCCCCAAAGCTCTAATTGTATTGGTGTCTAAAAAAATATGTAATGGTCAAATTAGAATGCATGATAGGTTCGAACTTGTTATTATGTGGTGTAATGGTAAATTTGATTTAAGTTTGTTAAAGAGAAGTCGATCATGTAAATAGTAATTTAGGATTTATTTTCAGTAGTAGTTTTATAATCAAACTCAAATCCCTCAATAACATAATAAGTTTTGAGACATTTTTGATTCTCCGGACTAAACGATCATTGCTTATTCTATACTAACGATGATGTTTTACAAGGTTTATTATAGACGTTTTAATTAACGCTCTATCACTTTTACACAAGGGGGGATTCATTAATGGCCATCGAGAGTTTAAAACTTTAAACCGGGAAAGAAAAAGAAGAAAACTTCCTCCGGCAACCGAGTATATTAAGAGACCTCGGTATGGCACCTCAGCCACCTCATAGGAGTGACTAGTGAGATAGCAAGAAAACGGGGAAATCAACAAGTGTTTTGCTTTATATTAACAATGCAATTGACAGTCACAATGATCTAAATCGATGAACATTCCATTATTAATGAAAGAGAAGCACACTCCATGTATTAGCTCCAACATAAGGAGATCCAAATCGATCATTCTAAACTAGAGCTGGTTTATCTAAATAACTTTCAATTCCTTGAGCCACGCCGTATGTAGGGGACATGGATCAGGTTTTCCTTCTGCAATTGCCTTTTCAGAGAGAGAATAGAACCAACCATTTCTCCATTTAAACTGCAAATCATTAGACAATCTCCTGGTGAGCTAGCAAAACATTTAATAAAGTTGGAGAGTTGGACTTATTTATGCCTTTTCAAAACTTATACTTATGACTTGAGGATCTCTGACCTCTTTAACTGCTGTAGGAAAGTGGGCAACTGCTCGTGAGTATGCACATAGTCTATCTTCCATGGCTCCTTCAAACACCAACCCCTTCTCAGCTGCTGCTGCAGCCGCTAGCTCTGCAATAAGTCTGGAAACCTGAAAGCGTGATAACCATCAAGCTCTAGGATCCTGGAAATTCATATTGACTACATTCTGTGCCCAACTAAAAACAGAACCATATCACCACTATGTAGCAGATCTTCATTATTGAAATAAAACACAAGTCGATTCTTGTGCAGCTATTAAAGTTGAGTCAAATTAAGAATAACCTTATTAACGTGATATCAAGTGATATGTTATCATTGAACAGACACAATTACCTAAATTAGATAGAGGTCAATTAGCTGGATATAACCCAAGTATATGGTGACAGATAATTGAGAAGATTCCTATCTACCGAACTATATGTCAATATGAAATACCATTACATATTTAACAAAAAAAAAACCATTTCATTGAAGATAGCATTAAGCAGGTGATTGTCAGGTTTCAGGCCCATTTTCATGGTGATTTGCCTTGTTGCAGAAAGGGAGATAGACATAAAACCATTCGTGCTTATAATAGGACAGTAGTAGAAAAAGCAAAACATTACCAAAAATGGGCATCAGAAGGTTTAGAGAGGCATACAATTTCACCATGCTACTCCATTTATTTTAGCATGCTATATAAACGATCTCTTCCTCTTCACAGTTAGGAATATGTAGCCCCATTCTGTTTTTGATATGTTTGTAAATTCATCCATTACTATTGACCTCAAAATGAGTAATCAGGAAAGACAAAAGGGTGTATAAGGATACATCCATTTATCCATCTGGGATTTCCCAATTGATTAAATGGTTAAAAAGTCAAAATTGTTTATTGTTTATGCAGCCAATTTTCACCATCATTTTGCAGAGAAAGAGGTTAATATGATTTTTTTTTTTTTTTGCATCTCAGAGTAGAGTTATGGAGTAAATAACACCAACCTCAGAGCGGTGGTCTTTCTCTACAGCACCTACAGTTGCTCCTGGATGACGAGCTCCAACAAGCATGAATGCTGAAATCCATATTAACTTTTCTAACATCTGCTTCTGAAATGCTTCCTTTTCAAGAACCTACTTCAAATGTTGGTTCATTAATACCATGCTTTGGAATCATTAATTTTAACCCATACCATAAAATAAAAGCCAGAATTTGGCTAATTGTAAATTCCTCTGAACCAAGAACATGACTAAACAACCCACTCCCCAACAAAACTGCATGGAGAAAGAGGTATATATATATATATATATGTGTGTGTGTGTGTGTGTTATTTTTTTTAATTACCTTGCAAGTGAGGCCTCCAGCAAGTAATCTGTCAGCCACTGCAGATGCCCACTTCCCATATGATGCTGTCAGTCCTTCAGGATTGGTATCAGTTATTCCATCAACTGGAGGTTCTCCCAGCTTGGACACGGCAAAATAAGCTAACACTTGGTTCGCATCACTAAGACCTTTAGTTTCAAGCCATGGTTCCAGCATTCCATTCTGGAAAAAAACCAAATCTGCCAAATTGTCAAGTCCATTGCGTCACAGGCAAACTCATAATTCATAAAGCAAAATCCAAAAAGTAATTTTGCAAGTAAAGAGGATCATTCCAAAACGATATGTGCTTCTTGTAATTAAGCATTCAGAATTTCACAATGACAGATACCCAGTTACAGCAGCTTAAACACACATTTTATATAACTTTCAGTGATTATTTTCTGAAAATTAGCATATCTGATGTCAACCTGATACAATATAAGAATTTAGCAAATGGTAAGGGGGGGCGCTACACGGAGTACACGCAAATGGTAGGAAAATGTTGCATGAACTGACTTTTGACCAATATCAGATCAGCACAGTATAAAAGCAACAAATAATGATGGACCAATGAACCAATTTAAAAGACACAAGGGTGCCGCTATGCTGCATCATTGCATTCTTTATACCTTAACAGTTACATTTACAAAAACACTTGAACAAGCTAGGTAAGCTACAAAATCTTCTGCGTATTAGGAAACTATAGTAAGCTCTCCAAAGAGATAAACTTAAAGATACAAACCTACATTAGGATATTATAGTACTATACACACACTGAAACACAAAAGAATCTAGAGTTCATTTACTATCATGCTTGGTGTCTTATCTTTTGAGCTCTATCAATCAACACAATCCTAAGCAAATAAGGTTTGCTAATACAAAAGCTATAATATGCTGTATTGAGTGAGACTACTTATAGACAGGTCTAAAGCTAAAAAATATTCATATTTAGGCTAAACAGTTTAGCAAAGAATCAGGTATAAACTGCGATAGTAGTAACCGAAACTACCCAGTGTTCATTAACAAACACCGAAAGATTGGCATTCAATCGGGAATGCATATATAAAAAACCAAACATGAGATAGAGATGGTCATACCGTTCCATCTGGGCCTTGGAGTGGACTCAAGAACAGCCTCTAGATCATCATTCCTAGTGCAAACCAGGATTGGGCCTTCAAAGTCAAGAGGCACGTGCTGTCCTCTTTTGACGAGCAAGTCATCACCACTGCCCATGTCATTTAAGGCCTGGCCGACTCTTCCGCCGCCGACAATGACTGCAGGCACGACTTTGGTTTTGGTGGGCACAGAGGACATGGCAGTGGCTGTGGAGGCTTTGGCTATGATTGTTCGAGTGAGTGTCGAAGTGGGTTTAGTTGTGAGGCGGAAGAGAGTGGAACTAGAGAGTGAGAGTAGAAGTGTCATGTTGGGTATTGGTGATGATGAGAGTGTCGGAGAGGATAGAAGATGTCATGGTGAAGTTTCGGTTGGATTTCAAACTGGAGGCGAGGAGAGAGAGAGAGAGAGAGAGGCCACTCGGTTTTTGTCATAAACGATAGCGTTTGCAAACGTAGAAATCAATATACACCGAAAACTCGTTAAATTAATGACAAATTAATTAATAACTTTGTTAAATAAAACATTTTGCCAGTTTTAACGGAGAGACAACATGTTAAATTAATATTTCGCTAAATTTATAACATAATAGAAATTTAAGAATTTACATAGAGCTCATAAAATATATAATTTAATAATTTTTTTATAATACATAAATAATTTTACATTTACGAAGAATTTTTAAAGAAAGACTCAATTCTTATTTATTTTCTCTTGAAAATGATGTTATCTTAAATCTCATCATGCACTTTTTTTAACATGGTAAGAACTAATGATTTGGTTTTTACGAGAAATTATTATATATACTCGTCACATATTCTACGTGGCGTACTCATTGATGTCACGATCCTGAATTTCGAATGATAAAAAATCGAATTCGAAGCCATGAAAACTCAAAAACAATCTCAAATATACTGAAATCATTTTATCATAATAGTGTATCGAAACTGAGTCCACATCATGACTCAGTCAACTCGAATAATACACAACCAATGGAAATGTAAAATTCACTCAATCCTCACCACTAACAGTAGAAAAAAATCTTCGACGTCTTCAGAGTAATCCGTCAATTCTGCTAATCCACACCTGCATAACTATTCCCTACACCATCGAATAGGTGCACCGGGATTGTAAACACAAACCCAGTAAGCTTTGCAGCTCGTATGAGTAAAACAAAAATACAACTCGTGTATAAATACAAAATAAACATACTGAAAACATATAATTATAAATGTACTCATGAGTCATTGGACGGCCCATCTGGTTGTCCAATAATATCTGAAAATATAAGTACTCATGAGAAATAGGGCAACCCCTCTGTTTACCCAAATACATTTATAATACGGGTACTTATGAGCGCTAGTACACCTCTGTTACCTCTCATGAAGTACGCCGTCAGACATTGGGCAACCTCTCGCTACCCAATATCCAAAAGAAAAATACTGAAAACATTTAATTATAAATGTACTCATGAGTCATTGGACGACCCATCTGGTTGTCCAATAATATCTGAAAATATAAGTCCTCATGAGAAATCAAGCAACCCATCTGTTTACCCAATTACATTTATAATACGGGTACTCATGAGACCTAGGTACTTATCTGTTATCTCTCATGCAGTACACCGCTGGGCATTGGGCAACCCATCTGTCACCCAAAAATATGGGTACTCATAAGCTGGTAACCCATCTGTTACCATTCATGCAGTACACCGGTAGACAAACTAGAGCTCTAACTGTATCGTAACTGTCGTCCGGCCAAGGCTAGATTCTGACATGCCAACACGTCCGAAGACTGGTCTGAAGACAGAAAAATACGTCCGAAGACAGAAAACATTTTAACAAAACTCAATGTTAAAACTACGTACAATAACAATCCACTCATGTTATTGTACTACAACAAACAACTCTTACTCAAATAAAATAAATATAGTGGTCACAATATAATTCATTTGAAAATTAGAACGTAACAGTATATAATATAGCAACTCATATATATGTATCGTATTTACCATTTTATACACATACACAACCCACTACATTATGTACATATCATAGTTCGATCTTTTAAAATAAATGTAATTATGAATCTCCGCTAAGGGTAGATTCGTCACTGTGAGATTTTACTCACATTCACCATAGTCTCATAATCACTAAAACCTTTTAAAAATCATTTATTAAAATAGCGTTTCACTTACCCATGAACCGTAGACGATCAAGTTCACGTAATTTTAACCAAAACATATTTTTAAAATAATTTTTATAAACTAGTGATGCAACGACTATGGTGACAACTCAACTAAATTCAATAATTATAACATTACTTCAATCATGATGATCATTGTGAGGTTTACTCACCTTATTTCTTGCGTGCAACTTCCACGACACTGAAAGTAGTTTCCTCACTCATTTCGGCGGTCACCTAATAGCATGATAAAATGCTTAGAAAATGATACGTAAAATATCAGGTGACGATTTCAGTACAACTAAATATTGTTCATAAAATACTGTTCATGTTTCGCTAATTTATTAAACATTGTTCAAAGTTACTGTTTTAGTAAACACTGTACATATTTACTGTTTACAGAGCGCTGTTTTATCAAGTACTGTTCATGACCATTGTTCACAATACTATTCATGAACACTGTTTATCAAGTTCTTACCTTTCGATTTAACTCAAAACCTTTGCATGGGTTATTGACGATGTTGAGGCAAGGAGTTTGAAACCGGTGGTGAAGCCTAAACTCGCCGGAGATCGCCGGAAAATTGAAGAACACAATCGGGTCACCGATGGGTATTCGGGTCAACTTTCGGGCATCGATGCGTGGAAACCGGCGTGCTACTCCACGTTCCACCACCACAGGGAGGCGCATAAGGAGGAGACGAGCTATCTGGGTCGGCCCAGTCACCTGAAACCGCCGGAGTCGGCCGGAAAAGTCGGGTCGGGTCGGAAGGACATTTTCGCCTCTAAAGGCGCGGGTGCGGAGATATAGGGAGAAAAATGGGGTTATGACACTTGATGTTATTGGTCCATTTTTTACTCTGATTGTTTTTGATTTGTTATTATATGTAAATAATTTTTTATCATTTTCACCGCATGCATGTTAATTATACCATGACGTAATATAATTGGCTGGGTACACCACATAGTAATGTCACGTGGTGTGGCGGGTTCACATAATATTACTCTGGTTTTTACATAGTACAACAAGAAATTATTCAATATATTCACTGCCATGAGAGCTTCTTTTCATAAAGGGAGCTCCATAATAGAACTATCATCTTGAATTTCGTCATCTTTGTCATTTTCCATTACGCTCTCAATTATCTCCTCATCAATCATCAACATTGAAGTTGTTCTGTTTTCTTTAGGGTAGTTCAAAAGGTATTCGATTTCCATTCTGTTATGATTGTTCAACCCTTTGATAAGACTTTCCAAATCTCGAACACCTTCACCCTCTAATTGTTGATCCAAATTCTTAGAAGCCATGTCATCCGTTGACCAAATTTTACAATGACGAAAGCAATTTGCAATAAGAAAAGCAAATATGAGTCTCTATTTATAGAGGATTACGTAATACATCTATATAAGAACTAGAAAGCATATCTCTACTTGTGTAATAGTAAACCTATTACTATAAGGACCTTGATGTACATTCCTATAAATTAATATTTTATTAATTTATCGATATATTAATAACACGCTAAATTAATAATTTTTGTTGGTCTCGAGGCTATTAATTTATAAAGGTTTTACTATAATGAAATATTGGATTTATCTTGGCAGGTCCTTTTCATTGTATGACGACTGTATGTGGGTCCTTTTTAATAACTTGGCAGGTCACCAAAATTTCTGAGAAAGGTTTTGTGAACTTTTGTCCTAAGTTTATGATGCATTAGCATGGTAAATATGAATAATACACGCACCTCTTCATTGTAAATGAATTTGAATCAAAATGTGATCGATTTTAACTTTCCAAGAAAGATTATTTGAAGTTTCAAACTATCTTCAACATATTCCCAGGTGAGTGGCTCCATCTTCCATGGAGTTCCCTCGAAGGCAATGAACCCGTTCAGGGTTTCGGGCGGCAACGGCGACCGTGACTCCCCTCCACGAGGGGTGATCGCGCTCGTTCGGGTAGGTCTGGGTATTGGTGTCGCGTGCAACGATGCCCTTCGGCAGTAAAGTGGTGCGGCATTCTTTGTAGGCTGTGTGTTTAGGTGTCGGGCTAAGGGTGGTTAGCGTGCTAGGGTGCAATGGGGACTCTCACCCTTGAGATCTCAGCTTTTCTCTCTAGATCGCAAGAGTCTTTTTGAGGTAGCAATACCGGCAGCAGTCGGGTTCTTCAAATATAAGGTTTCAAGTCATGTTACATAAGGTCAGGAGGCTTGTTTGCTTGACTTGGGGTGTCTGTGTCATGGTGGAGAAGTGCGGCCGGCCACCGGAGTGGTAAAGGAAGCTATAATCTTCCTTTAGCAGCGTCTGACTAGCTTGGTGCAAGGATGACGGGGGTCGGAGAAGTTTGGGCTAGGTTCTTTTGGGCCTAATTCCATTGGTCCAAACTTTTCTTCCTTTAATCTTCTATTGGGCTGGTTTGGCACCTTCAATAAGTTGGCCGTGCTAACTAGCTTGGTTCTTGTTCTATTGTGTCGATTTTAGAGATTCAATATTGTGATAGTAGTTTCCAGTTTACTAGTTTTGCTAGGCTTGCTAGAAGTTAGTTGTTTCGCTTTCTCTCAAGTATCGTGGCTTCAAATTCGGGAGCGGGAGTAGGTTTATGTTGTTTCATACTTCTCCAATTATTAATATATAACCTTTTGTCATGTTTTTTTTAAAAAAAAGTTTATGATGCATTCTATTGAAACGTAAAACTCTTTATTTAGGGAGCGAATTTCAAATTGGAATTAAAACTCCTTTAGAATAAGTGTATCATATTAAGTGAGGGACAAAAGCAACCTTATCCTAATAAGAATTTATTTATTTTAGGAAAAAAATTATTTAATTTCTTACTTCAGTGTCCACTCACTTTTTAATAAAGGAAATGTTTATTGTTTTGTTACATTTGTAACTTCTCAATAATCCATAATGTTGTGATGTTGTGATATGCCTCGTCTCAAAGTAGGCTTTTAAGACCTTAATCTTCTTGCTCAATTTCAAGATTTGAATTTGGAAGAATCTCATACTTTCCTCCTTTCTCTATCTCTTATAGCCATAAGGTTGTAGGTAGAGTACAATCTACTTCTTTTCTTTGATGTGAACAATTATTTGGAGGAGGAGGATGATTATAGCAAGTGACCATTATGTTTTCTCCAATTGCATGCCAAGATGCTTGAATCAAATCCCTTAAGATTACACTCTTTATGCTTGCAATTGCCATAGCTTTCCTCCATGAGTTGCTCTGGCTGGGTTTACCATTGTTTCTTGCAGCATCAAATTTCTTTGTAAAGCCTTGAGTTAACTTGACATAATGGTATGGAGAAATAAATTATATTTCTCCCTTAATCATCGTCCATTCTAGAGTTGTAGAAAATAAAAATTTTAACCTCAAGATACATCCATTAGGTCTGATATGTTTAACTGTTTCATATATTATATCAGAGAATCACTCTAAACCTTCTTAAATTGTGTCCAAAGGTTATGAACAAAACCATTACTCACAAGCCATAATTTATGGTGCTAGATGCTTTGCTTGAACATCAACTAGATATCTTCCATAATATGGACTAGACACTACTAATAAGGTATCTTGAAGAACACATGTTTTCTTAAAATCTCCTAAGAGATTATAAAAATTATACCATATAGACTTTCAAGATTTTCAGGATACACTACCTTAGGAGTTTCTTCAGTAGCTTGTTGCTTATCTTTTGTATGTGATCAATGCATATCTTATGCTAAAACTTCAAGGGCTTGAAGTATCTAACACTCATTATTATCATGGAAAGCGTATAGAATATTATCCACGATAATCTATTGTTTGAAGGATAGGGTTTGATTTGCATAGAACACTAGCCTATAGAAAATCTTCAAGAGTTTGTTGAAGATCTTCTTTGTTCCTGTGCTGAAGGGAATTTTGCTTATCCTAATGGGGCTCTTCTGCTTTAGACATGCTAGCCAATCATTTATCCTGATTGATCAATTAAGGCTAAATCACTAGGATGCAACAAAAACTCTCTTAAGAGTTTCTTCTATTCTTCAGAATCCACCGATCAAGTTTCCTCATTCAATGTAGGGCTGGAATTACACTCTGATTGTTTTTCCCAGTTATTCTTCAACTTAGGATTTTTAGAAGACCTCCTTCATTCAACAACACCATGTGATACTATACACAGATAACCATGTCCATCGTGTAGAGGTCTAACTGTTGTGTCTCTATTGTTATATCTTTCCAACAAAGTCTTTCTTTTAGACTCATGCCTTTCTTTAGGATCTGATCAACTAGTTGGGTGGAGATGCTGGTTCTTTGAGCCCTATGTCATGGCGCAGGTGGCGGTGTGACTGTTGACTCAAGTTCGGCCGGTGGTGGGAGTCTGAATGTTGGCAGCGACAACCTTGATTATTGGGTGAGATGTGTCTTACATGTTAGATGTTCATATTTGGGTATGTGTATGGATATGGTCTTTGTTGGGTGGCTGTTAGGAGGATTGGTGGAAGCTCTTGTCGTGTTCTTCCAGCGGGGAGGCCTATTCTGCCTGAGGCGTTTTCAGTTTGTCTGGTTTAAACAATGAGGAGGTAACACAAATATTTTTTATTATGGTTTTTTGAACTTTTGTATTTCGATTTTGTGGTTCATGTTAGACTTTAATGCATTCAAGTCCGTAGTTTTGATCTAGGAGTATACTTTTTTTTTAACAGTAAGACGAATTCATTTGGCTTAAAGCCGGTCCGAGCTCAAGGCTCATTAATAATCACAAGGATCATGCATACGGGTGACAAGCCACCCCTAAGCATGCACTAGGCAATAAAATGAAAAGAACGAAATCTAAAAGTTTGAAACTAAACTTCGTCCAAAACAAGCAGACATAACCAAAGTTCAAAAATAAAAGCAAAAGCAAGCTAATTAACTCCGCTAAACCTAGAAAATATAGAATAACCAAAATCGAGCCAAACAACAATTGTGGACCCAAGATTAGATGATCCGGGAAGACTAGGATTATGGGAGGATCTTTCCCCTAAGGTGCAAAAGTCAAGCCAAACCCACCTGAAGAACAAGAAAAACAAGATTTTAGAAACAGCCTATTGGGCCAAAACCCAATAGGAGAAGGCCCAAAAATCGACATACCTCCCCTGCTTGCAGGCAGATCCGCCTGGACTCTACCCATCGGGGTGCTACCGCCACCTCAATCCGAGGGCTTAGACGGCTTGGAAGCCATGATGCAACTTAACGGAGAGTTTTAAAGACCGTCGCCGTAGCCCTTGGGGGATGATTAGGTCTCTCCTCCGCTCTCTCAAGTTCTAATCAATGACAATATTATTGAGCTTTAAAATAAAAAACAGGCATAAATGCCGATTTGCACCCCAAATTTGGCTGAAATTGTCAATTTGCACCCTGAACTTGCATTTCAGTCAATTTACCTCCTAAACTTGGTAAAAATTGCCGATTTACACCCCGAACTTGTATTTGAGTCAATTTACCTCCTAAACTTGGTAAAAATTGCCGATTTGCACCACATCCGTTAAATTTAACTGTTTTTATCCAATTTTGCGTCACATGTCATGCACATGAGGGGTAATATTGTCATTTTCTATTTATATTTTTCTTAAAAAATAAAAATATTCTTTAAAATGAGGATTATTTTGTTAATCAAATTATTTATTTACATCTTTTTTTCTACCTACTTAACCCTACTTTGAATTATATATTTAATATACACACCCATTCAAATATAGTGTGTTGTGTATAAATATATTTTTATATGTACACATTGTTAGAGGATGAACAAAACGAGAATAATAACGACGTAATAGAACATAACGTAACCGTTTATTGATTGATAATGAGGCCAATATATGGGCATTACATAACCATAATCTCATAGGATTCGGAGTCCTAATCTATTACAGAGATGCGAATCTATCTCTAACAGGAAACCTAATAAGGCTAAGACACACACAATGGTAGAATAGTAATTCTCTCGGAACACAAATATATTTTTAATTTTCAATGTATTTATTTATTTATATTTTTTCTAATATCTTTTAACATACCATATCACATAAAATAATAAATATATAAATCAATAACATTTTTCGAAAAAACAAACATTGTAGCAAGTGTTCCTCTTAAGTAATTTTATTAATTTATTTCATTATTCAATATGAATAAATATATAATGACAATATTACCCCTTAAATGCATGACATGTGACGCAAAATTGGATAGAAACAGTAAAATTTAACGGATGGGGTGCAAATCGGCAATTTTTACCAAGTTTAATAGGTAAATTGACTCAAATGCAAGTTCGGGGTGCAAATTGACAATTTCAGCCAAATTTAAGGTGCAAATCGGCATTTATGCCTAAAAACAAGAATTTTAAGTATGAGTATGTGTCAATTAGTTTTTACGTGTTATTATCCAATATTATAGTTTTATGAACCTTGCAAAATGGATTAGTAGTTAGTAATCATTTGTAAACAATCCTATATCTAAGTAGTTCGACAATCTAAACAATAAATTTTGGATGTCTATGTTCGTGCGATCAACATGTATAGTTTTTACGATCTCAAAGAAAATGAAAATTGAAAGAGAGCCACACCCGAAAACAAACACAAAAAACTCTTCTCCATGGAAGAAGAGGAGTGCATTTTAAACATGTATCCCGCTCATCGTTCTATCTCAGTTTGAACACTTACCGTTAACCAACACCCCTCCCCGTATATTCTCAGCCACCACAAAACACAATAAAAACAACCACGCACTTTCCAATGTAAGTTGCGATTCAAATTCAAAACATCCCAATTAATCACTCGGCGAAAATAGAAACCAATCTCAAGGCCACATGGTCCCGCAATTCACCGACGTGGCACAATCACAGAGGCTATACCTCACTAGTAAACAGCACCACGTCCCGGTAAAAAACAAAACAACCAAGGTTTGTTTCCCCAGTACAATTTCAACTTCCACTCAAGGATTCAAAACTTTCTATAAGAATCCCCTCTCTCACTCTCTGTCTGAAACAAACCAACCCCAAGATTCCCAGAAATCTGAAACTCTCAAATGATGAGCGGCTGCAAGAGAGCGGCGTTGATGCCGCTGCAGTCGTCGTACAACTCCCTCTACGACAAGGGCCCGAAACACAACCGCAGTTTCAGCGAAGACATCCGCAGCAGCCCGGACGAGTCTTCCAAACCAGACCACCAGTTCACTTTGTCTTCGAACGATGAAGACAAGGAGAACGCAAGGCCAAACAACAACGACAACAACAACAAAAGTAGTGACAAGGAGAACTTGCTGGGGAAGAAGAAGCCACTGACGACGAAGCAGAATCTGAACAAGTCGTTCTCCACCGGATGCGGCGGAGGTGGGATCGCGTTGAAGCCTTCGTCGCTTCAGTTCTGTATGCAGATGAGTGAACCGGAGAAGGAGCTCTTTGGTGGGTCCAAATTGTGGGACCCGCCGAGTGTGACGTCGGACAACTCCAGCTCTCTGAAGATTTGGGACTATTCGGATTCTGAGGCTGCTCCTGCATCTTCTTGGTCCACTCTGCCTAATAAGTAAGCATTATACACAAACGTGCCCAGATTTTATTTCTGCTTGATTGAATTAAGTACAAATTGTATTGGTGTGGTTTCAATTTCAGGTCATTGCTGTGTAGGCCATTGCCGATGGATATAGGAAGCTGCACCTGTGTTATAGTGAAGGAAAAATCTCCATATGGGGGTTCTTTGTATTCTCTATATACCAATGTAAGACTTTCCCGACTCGTTTTTCATCTCTTTCGGTTTGATTGTTGGAAGCAATTTGGGGGATTTTAATGTTGCGTGTAAATATATTTGAACTGTGATTTACCGATGTATGTTATACTGGTATAGACTATAGAGCAAACGTACTGGCGTACAACTATGTTGTAAAGCATTTCCTGCTTCTGCATATACATGTGGTGAAGACGCCATACTATTTTCCTTGGAACATTGTTTTCTATTAAACCCTTTTACCATCATAAAGCTTCTTCTGCAATGAATAATGATACCATTATAAGACTTTTTGCATGTATGATCCTAAGCTCCCTTCAGACTTCTCTCAATGATACCCAAACTGCATTGCTGTTCTGTTCATTGTAGTGGTTCCATGGTTTTGTTCATAAAATCAAAATAATATCAGAGAAACTATTTATTAAGATCACAGATATATATATATATATATATATATATATATATATATATATAGTCCATATCCAGAGTGAAGGTTCACTCTGAAATTTCAGAGTGAAGTTCCAATTTTAGCACACTTTTCGGTCAAATTTTTTCACCATAAGTGATTCAATATTTAGATATGCTATTAAAGATCATCTCTATAAAGTTTCATCCA
Source organism: Argentina anserina (assembly GCF_933775445.1). Taxonomy (NCBI): domain Eukaryota; kingdom Viridiplantae; phylum Streptophyta; class Magnoliopsida; order Rosales; family Rosaceae; genus Argentina; species Argentina anserina. The sequence continues at coordinate 21,399,987 of NC_065877.1, forward strand.
ATTTGACAATGATTTGAGCTTTCAAAATTGAGATTTACACGAACGGTTCACGTTGAACAGTTTTAATTCATTCATTGATTTAATCTAATTTCAATACCTTAACGATGTCCGAATTAGATGAAATTTTGTAGAGATGATCTTGAATAGCATACCTAAATATTGAATCGCTTATACTGAAAAAATTTGACCGAAAAGTGTGCCAAAATTGGAACTTCACTCTGAAACTTCAGAGTGAACCTTCAATCTGGATAGGGACTGTATATATATATATATATATATATATATATATATATATATATATATATATACTGATTGAAACTTGTAAAAATCCCATGCCAATTAAATCATTTGACTCCTGAAATTTTGGTGTGGTGGTACTGTGGTATTACAGGAAGGCAAGGGAAGGCAGGACCGGAAACTAGCTATTGCACACCATAAGCGGCGTAATGGAAAATCTGAGTTAACTATTGCTCAAAATCTGAAGGGCATACTGTCACATTCAGATGACAGCTTTATTGGGATGGTGAATGCGAATCTCATGGGTTCAAAGTATCATATATGGGATCAGGTTGGCCTTATATTCCTACTTCCCACATATGTGCATTTTTCTGTAAAGCTAGAAATCAAACATTTTTCATTAAGTTGTAAAAGTAAACTATAAAAAAATCATTTCATTGATATTAGTTCTGTACTAAGTCGATAACATTTTGAATGCAGGGCAAGCGGCCAAATTGCTTGAGCAAACAGTCTAAATCACTTCTTGCTGCTGTATCGTAAGTAATTTCATCCTCTTTTTTTCAATCAAACCTGTATGCCACACGTGACATTCTCAACCTGTAATACCAGCGCATTCATCTTTGATTTTGCAGGTTCACACCCACAATTTCAACATGGACAGGAAGTTACAGACGTATAAGGGCATATGTACCCAAGCACCAATCGATGCAATTAAAGAATTCTACACAGGTGGGCTCAACAGTTTATTAAGTATCACTGTGTCTTCCTTAGTTTGAATATAAGCATAGATTTGTATATCCCGGGTTCTTCATGTTTTTCAGTAATGTGTTGTTTCCTACAAGTCTTTCACTTTTTATGATCATGTAAAAGAGGGAGTATCCACATCCAATTATTAATGTTCGTTCTCATAGGTACAACACATTAAGGGACTGCCAACGGACTGGGAGGGAAAAATGGACAAAGTCCATCAGCTATATTCAAGAATTCCAGTTTACAATAAAGTAGGATTATGAATGAACAATATTACCCTATTGTACATATGAAGTAGTGTTTTATTGTTGGTTATTCTTCATTGGTAACTTAATTGGTTTTTTTTTTGTCACTCAGATTGCAAAGCAATATGAGTTGGACTTCAGAGATAGGGGAAGAGCTGGGCTTAGAATCCAAAGTTCAGTTAAGAATTTCCAGCTGACTCTGGAGGTATGAACAATCACCACTCGAGACATTATTTTTAGTTCAGCCAGACCAATAAATTTACTCATGCTTATCATTGACAGACCATTGTCAAACAAGTTTTACACCAAATTTAGAAAGTTCATGTAGGTTACATTTCCTTTTGATAAGCCTGGCACGTGATGTGTGTGTTAAAATGAGTGTATCTATCTATATGTTAGTTCATGTAACATGCTAGATTGTCAATCAAAACCATTGATCAGGGAAAATGTTGCGTGAATCTGTTGTGGTACTTGATATCTCATATATATGGAATGAGAGCCTTATTTGATATGCATAGTATTTCATCTTGTGTAATAAGCTTTTGTTGCGCCTGTCTGTATCAACAGAATTGAGCAAGGCTCTCCTATGTGTGCTTTGTCTTGAATGCTAAACTTCTATCAACATATTTGTTTAGGATCTGCAATACATGCTTCATTTCGGATGCTAACTTTTTGTTTGGTCTTCAGGAGAATGGAAAGCAGACAATCCTGCAGTTAGGAAGGGTAGAGAAGTCAAAATACGTGATGGATTACAGGTGTTTTATATCATCAACAGTTCTGTAGTCACACATGTGTTCCATACTTGAAGTAATTAAGTTCCATGTATACTTCTAAGCGTGTTTTATGTTTGTTCTGCAGATATCCTTTGACAGGCTACCAAGCGTTTTGCATGTCTGGCTTCTATTGATTCGAAGCTTTGTTGCTCAGTATAAATAGCATGAAACCATCTTTATGGCATTAGATTTTGTCGTTCAACCTCAGAACATCCACAAGCAGGCTTGTCACAGGACACACCTTCGAGGCTCCTAGCTAGGTCTTGATCATCTTATTAATTTTTGCTACCCCATTTCACTGAAAGCCTATTAGTATTGTAAGATGTTTGATTTGAAAAGTATATGTGGTTGTTTATGCTAGTTTGTATATGTATTGTTTGGAATATGCTAGTTTGTATTTGTATTGTTTTAGTCTATTGTTGTGTATGTTCTTGTGATTATATTTAGCGAGGACCGATACAGAATCCAGGCATAACAGAAAAGGCTCGGCGGTTACATCTAGGACATTACTTTTATTGTTATAGTTGGCCTTTTGTCATCGTTCTTTCTTATTTCTAGTTTAGGGAGAGAACTGGGTATATACGCTATAGCCTCTAGTGGAGCCTGCTCATATGGTAAGACTGAATCTCTCAAATTTTTTCAAAATGAGTTTATATATCTTTGTAAAAACTAGAAAATGCATATCTTAATTGCTACATGAAAATGCTGTATGATATTAAGAACTAGCAGAACTATCGATTCAAGTTGCGTTCAATTCATGTGTTAAACAAGGGGCCAATCATGTTATTGTGAGCCCATTTTTCCTCTTACCAGAAAGACATTGGAATCAGGTACATGTCCAAATTCAAGTCTCTGAATGTTGTAAGATCTTAAGTCTAGACATTCCATCCCTGACAGCCAAAGCTGCAAAGTAAGGAGCTATGTAGCCGACACCCCCTAATTCGGTGTCCGACATGCCATTTGGCGTGTAGGAAAATATTGACTTTTTTGACATGGAAGCAAATTTTTCGACACGGCCTGACACGTTGACTGACACGCCACGTCATCGTTTTGAATTTAAAAAAACAAAAATAAAACTGAAAAAACAAAACATAAACCGTAAGCTGCAACCCTTAGTTCTCACTTTGCAACTTTCCTTCTATTTTGCTTCAAAGCAGAAGATGACGCAAATCGAAGCATTTCAAAGCAAAAAGAAGCTGCAACTTTCCTCCATCACGCCTCTGTTGCTCCCCTTCCTTCGTCGCGCCATCGATTCACTCTTCCTCTGTCAACGATCACAGGTTTGAGATTTCTACCTTATCTGGTTGTATTGTACTATTATTTGTTTGGATTCTTGTGGAATGTCATAGGATTGGTCTAGGACTTTGGGTTTTCTGATTTGTGATATTGTGCTACTATGCTAGTGTATGATAAATATGATGTATTTATTTGAATAGGATGAGCTCAGCTCAAGTAGAGTGGCAAATGGGCCGAAAAGCTCGAGCCCTTAGTAGCCTGATCCGAGCCCGTTATTATAATGGGCCAGGCTGAGTCTAGATATTTTTGCCAATAGTCCTGGCCTAGCCCAAGCCCATTTTGGGCCCAGCACGACCGGGCAAGATAAATTTATGGGTCGGCCCGTAAACACATAATTTATGTTATTTATATAAATATTTAAATAATTATAATAATGATAATTGAAAATTAGACCTTTTAAATATAAACATCTTGATCATTTTATTATTTTAATTACATTATGTCACAAATACCATCAAAGTAGTGATAAAAAAGTTATAGTTTTGACATCTGTAACATTTTTAGATATAAGATTATCAAATGTGTTGTAGTATTTTATTTATTTTACTATTATAAATAGTTATATCAATCAAATATTCTAATTACATAATTATTTTATTTTAATTGTGTCTTATAAAGTTAATGGGTTAGGCTGGCCCACTTCTTGGCTTGGCAAGGGCCCGAGCCCGGCCCGACATGGGCTTGGGCTGTGGGCCAGGTCGGGTTTAATAATTAAGCTAATGGACCGGCCGGAGCACGGTACGGGCACGGTCTTGGCCCGCTTAAAATGAGCCGGGCCGGGCCAACCAGTTTGCCACCTCTAAGTTCAAGTGTAGCTGAGACAGAACCAAGTGTTGAATCAGCTTAGTCGGAAAATCTAAGTGCACCACTTTGGAAGTATGTTACTAAGGAGGCAGTAGAAGGGGAGCAATGGAGGAAAGTTGCGGCTCCTCCTTTATATTTTTTTACACATTAATATAATATATATATATATTAAATTATATTTAAATTTCTATGTCGACGCTGTGTCGGGATTTAGGTTTTTAAGATTTGTCGTGTCGCGGTGTCGCACCTTGTTGGTGTCTGTGTTAGTGCTACATAGGTAAGGAGCATCCTGGTTGCCTGAATCATTCATTCTCGGAATAATGTCTACTGCTTTGCTTGAAGTTCTATTGATTTAAACTAACTGGGATAGGAGAACACACAGACACACATGCTTAATCATGCTTGTGTATGATCGATTGGAATAATATATTAAACAATGTTTTCAAGCTTAGCTCAGAGTCCTATTGCTTTTTAATTTGATATGTGATCTTTAGGGTCCAGGGTGCTACTACTAAATATGTTTATTTGCTCTTGGTCAACTTGAATGCGGAACCAAGTATCAATAGACTTGATTCATTCTCTAATATTTCCTTTTGCTTTTCTCTTCTTCTTAACATTATCCATCGTACACAGAAATGACAGAAGGTCTAAATCTTTGCTTTAGTGGTACTTAACTAAGTTTAGTGGACAAGTATTACTTCTGGTTGTAAGAAAATATATATATGCAAACTTACACACAGAAGCATGTATATATTATAGAATCGCAAGTTTCCCAAATAAAGGTATCTTGCGCGCCTACTATGTTTTTTTGTCTCTTGGTAGTTGGCACTGATCATTGATCACTGATAATCAAGACAATTGCGGATTATATATTGGCTTCAAGGCTTGACTGTGCTTTCATTTAAATGTGATGAGGTCTCTGGTTGCAGGATGGTATCAATGACAGAATCAGTCACTTCTTGATTCTGTGCTGTTTGTGTTGTTTGTGATGTCTGGAGATGCAAGTGAGTGTGCTGTTTGTGTTGGTACAGATAAATGTCATCTCCATTGATTTATTCACACCGAAACAGTATTGCACAAGGACCATTATAGTATTGCACAGTATTGCCGTGTATGCGATTTTGAAAGCATGGTTTTGGAACAAGACTTTATCCTGATTTCTGAATGTTATAGTATTGCGGAGTAGTGCAGAAGCATCAAAACCCAGCTATGAAGTTGATTCCTAGCTTTTTCTCCAGCTTTCTTAAAAAAAAAATTCCTAATATTAGTGCATTTCTAGGCTTGTTATTTGTTTTTATACTAATCCAAATGCTCTCTCGCATTCTAACATCTATGTTCTAAGTTGATCACACTGTTTAAATATAAATTTGTAACAAATTGAAAATGCACCTAGGTAAACTAACTTTTCCAAAGCACCAAAAAACCAGTTTCTAATAACTTTTTGAATTAATTTCAATTTATCTCTCAAACCTTACATCTAAAATCAGTTCATCCCATACTCTTTAAATTTAATCAGAATCCCCCTTGAACTTTCAAATTTCATCAGTCAAGGACAACATTTTAAATTTCATCAAATTGCGACATCATAGTAGACGTTGGAGTATAGAATCGGCCTTACTCCTCAGGTTTAAAATTTAGGAAACGGACATCGGAACGTTAAAATTAACGGTGTTTTTCCCGGTTACTGTTCCGGCGATTTCGGAACGTTTTCCGGCGTTTTGGCCGCCTTCCGGCCATTTGCCGGCGTTTCCGGTGCCACCATCCGGTTCATACCAGCGTCTCTTGTCGAACATGCATCCCCGACCAACTTTCCGGCCAACTCCGACCGCCACTGGCTGGTTTTCTAGTAATCGGCACCCCCGGTTTCCGGCTATTTTTTCGTCGTTTCTCATCATTTTTCCGCCATATTTCCAACAGTTTTTACTGTCACATTTTCCCAGTTCAGATTTCACCTGGTTTTGAGTAATTTTGACATGGTTTTTCGGTTCATTTTCGGGTTTTTCTCCAAGTCATTATATAGCTCAAACGATTTTATTATTATTAGTGACCATCCGCATCAATTGGATGGTTTTTACCACTCTAATTGTTTGGTATTCAACTGCTCCAATACCATGTTTTCTCCAACTCTTAAGTTAAAGAATGTAGTTCTACTGCCATGTGATACACTTGATGAGATTGCACTTTGTTTCAATCCCCCCCTCTTACAATATCCTATGGCGTATTGTGTAGAGAAGTTCACCGCATCGTTGACTCTCTTAATTTTATTCTGAGAATGTCCCGCAGTGAAATCGAGTGTCTTGCTAATTGCGTAACCACCCACACTGTCCTACAGCGCATGTAGTTGTTTTACGGATCTCGTGCGGAGATTGTGTTCTATATCTTCATGCCTTGCTAAGTTTTAAAAGGCCATATATGACAATGATACATTTTCATCTTGATATTTGTGTTGAGTATGGAGAGGAATAAATTTCAGATTTCATTAATAGTAGCTTTGTTAGCCTGCAGACATGGCTTTACTCGCCTACAACAGTAGCTTTATGTAACTCAAGATTCTTTGAATCATGGATTCGGTTTTGCTGTCTCATCGGTTTTGACATGATCATTTTTTGGTCATTTTCAACGAGATATGATGATTCGAGTTCTTTGAAATTCACATGATCATTTATTTTTCATGTTCACGAAGCGCGAATGGAGGACCACCTCACCCGTGCTCCACACGGTGAGGTCGAGCTTGCCCCTCTCAGCGGCTCCTCGGCATTCCGGACGTCGGTAGCAGCATCCCCTCCTTCACAGGAGCTTGCGATGCCTCCCGTGTTTTCTAATGCCTCCATGGCGATCTCTGATGCCCATCGCTCATTTTGCAAAGCTCGTTCTCTTACTAGATTTCAAAGAAGTCCTTATTTGCTAAGGCTCCAGCCGAGAACATTTCATTCTTACAAAGTATTTAAGGTGACATTAGTGGACCCTATCCAACCGAATGCGGACATTTTTCGGTATTTTTATGGTATAGGTTAAGAGCATCAACGCGTTGGTCACACGTCGCTTTGCTTTCCACAAGGAACGCTGCATTTGCTAAGTTTTTAGCTATGATCATCATACTAAGGGCTCACCACCCTTTCCATCCTCTCAAATCTATTCGATTGGATACCGTTGGAGAGTTCGTCTCCATGACTTTGATGATTTCGTTTTGCATATCTACTGGGATCGTCGTTGAACATATTATTCCTCATGTTCATTCATTGCATGATCTAGCAGAGCTCGGACTTGGTTATGGGTACTAACCTGTCGATTTTTACATGGGGATATGTAATGATGTTGCATGTAGCGACACTTATTTGTTTCAGACCCACAACTCACCAAGCGTTTAGTGCGTACCAGATGGTTACTAGATACGATCCCAACGTTCTTTTCACTAACGCCTATTTAGTTAAGTTGTTTATGTGCCTCTATTGTAGTAATCTCAATAGGTCTACTTGAAACGATTAAGTATTCTGGTTAGTTATGATTTATGAATCACCAACACTTGTCCGCTATTTCCAATTTACAACCGTTGATCTCTATCCAGCGATATTAGCAGATGGTCACTTTGATGAGACATACTTCTCGTCGTTAGGGGGAGATATGAAATGCTCCCATTCTGGTTTTAAACTCCAGGATTTGATGTGATGTGGCACTATGTCTCATTAAGATCTCGCATTGCTCTGAGTAAGTAATAAGTGCAACACATTATCAACCTCTAGTAAGTCAAAGATTCGATGCTCAATGATTTTACCGATATTGCGAAAGTGACGAGATTGCACATAAATATTGTGATATGCCGGTAAGGTTGGAACTCTCAGAATATGGGAGAATTTCATATGACCTGGTCCTAGCACCGTTGGCACCATTCTTGACAGTGGGAAGGAAGCCGGCGATGGCACCATCGTACGTTGTGGTGTTGTCGGCGCCCATGGTATTACATCACAAAACAAGGGCGGCAAACGTAAAGATGGATTAGTAAGGGTCATAGCTTCGGTCTTGGATCCTACCTAGATGAGGGGGAGACCATTATTCTTTGGAATCAAAACCTGAAAGAAGCGAGGTGCGTAGGCACAAGTATTTCGCCCATCATCAAGAGATATTCTCTAAACATGTATATCAACTAAGTTTATGTGGGACGCTACAGACTGCTTTTGTTGATGGTAGAAGATCGTTACATCACACGCGTGTGTTTAATGGATTGATCTCCCATGATTGATGATGTATTCGCTTATGCTCTTATTTCGTTGTAAAGTATCAACAATGAGCAATTTGACCGAAGTGGAAAGAATCAATACAGGCTGAACTAGACTTGTTATGTTAGTCATTGTTCATAAGTGTAATGAGAAAGATGAAGTCATGTGATATTTGCAGGACTTATGGCGCAAAGATTATCTCATTATCCTAGTATTGACTACGATGAGTTCTCTCGTTATCGACATAATTGTTTTTTCCTACTTGATCAGTAGTAGTGTCTATGAAAATTGATTTGCAGCATATGATAGTGGGCATTGCATATCTGTAAAGGGATCTTGACGCATATATGAGAGTGCCCAAAGGACTTTAAATACCTCCAGACCACGGAGAGCTTACGTAATCAGATTGCGACATACGAGAGAACGTAGTACAATCGGTTGCAAGAACTCATACCCATATGTGTTCATATGAAAGTTAATTCTTGATTCTCTATTTCGTCTAAGTAAAGATGATGCAGAGATTCAATGAGCTATAGATTCATATATGTTAGTGTTGTTGGGACACTATTGCTTTCATTATGACGTAATTAACTATGCGCCTATACATCCTCATTGGACTTGCATTGCTCCCTTCACATGGGTTTAGTTCTACACTTAGTGAACCAATACAAATCCTATCCACACCAACACCGCCAACAGCTCCAGCAACATCAACGTACGCCTTGGTGTAGCAGTCAACACTAGTAGCGTAGAGGATGCGTACGGTTCTGTCTCTGACCAAAATCAGTCCTTCATTGTTCCATTCCCCCATTTCTTTGCGAAAAACACATTGAATGTGACAAATCAGAATATGTCCAGTTTCGTAGGTCAACTTCAACGAGACCTACAAGACAGCTCGCTCAATGAAATATGGTGAAATTAGTATCGTTGGAAAAGTCTATGTGTCTACTTTCCAGGGACACCAACCATTTGTTCATAGCTATCATATTGAGCGGGTTATGGCCACTTTAACAACGTATGACAGTTCTGTCTAGAAATTTGCAAGTTAGTCAACTTCGACAGAGCACTATGAACTGCTCCGATCGAATTAGGTTGTGAACTTTTTTTCATTGGAAAGCCACAGGTGATTACTTTTCAGAACATTTTACGGTTTGCCGATACCTATTTTGATGAAAAAGTTATGGTCATTTAAGTGAGTGAAGGTCATTTTACCCGAGAATCTGATTTTCATTGCAAACTCTTGTTTTGAGTTGATATGCAATTTTGTTTCCTAAGATCTAAGTTTGGCTAAGTATAACATGTATGATCTAAGGACGTGTGGCTAGATTAATGATTAATCATTAGCCTAAGACCGTTTGAGAAACATGTAATGAACGTTGTATATGTTGTTCTTTGTACTCCATGATTATGACACTAATCAGGGGGAGTCTACCTCATATGATGCTATCAAATGTAGACAGTGCATTGTGCTCTTTTTTCCTTCGATCAACCTTATGTTTTACCCAAGAGGTTTTTGTTTTTCTTGACAAGGTTTTTACCGAGGCAACGTTGTGCGCCATACAACCTAGGCATGCGACACAAGGGGGAGTGTTCCGGGAGAATTACTATTCTACCATTGTGTGTGTCTTAGTCTAATAGGTTTCCTATTAGAAGATAGATTAACATCTCCGTAATAGATTAGGACTCCGAATCCTACGGGGTTGTGGTTTTGTAAATGCCTATATATAGACCCCCATATCATTCAATAATACACAATTTTTTCATCCTGCATCAGTAGTATTTATTTATTTTACTACTCTAAATAGCTATATAAAACAAATATTCTAATGACATAATACTATTTTAATGTAATTGTGTCTTATAATACTAATGGGCCGGGTCGGCCTGCTTTTTAGCCCGGCATGGCCCCGACATAGGCATGGGCCATGGGCCGGACCGCGCTTGATGTTTAAGCAAATGGGCCGGCTCGAGCCCGGCATGATAAATAAATGGGCCGGTCCGAGCACCGCACGAGCACGGTTTTGGCCCGCATAAAATGGACCGGACCAACCCGACCCAGTTCGTTTGCCACCTCTAGTTTGGGGAATATTAGATCCTGCACTTTACTCATCTTTTGTTTCCTTATAGCAATCCTCTTCATCATCCTTCTCCTAATTTCTTCAAAGCATGAAATCACTAGTTTACATCTTGCCGGAAGGATAACAACATTGAAAGTCTCAAAGATTATTAATCAACACATCGCACTTCAAAACAGTGTTAAAGTGTGCTCCACAACAGTATTTTGGGTCTGTTCTTGGATCTAAAATATGTAAAAATGAAAAACATTAGTGCATCTTCAACATCATTCAACAAACAAATACAAAGGAACAAGAAAGTAATAGTAAAAAAAACAGATAATGCACATACCATTTAACCAGTCAACTGTTTCAGAGTTTAGTTTGTTCATCTTTACCATCTCTTTGTGGTAATAAGGCATGGTTGTTGACTTAGCAATTGCCCACAGCTAGTCCTTATAAACCTTGCCAGCAAAATGTTTGTTGAAATCTGTCCACAAATGCATAGCACAAAACCTATGATCTGCTAGAGGCAACACATCTTTAACCGCATTTTGCACTACTTTTTGTTTATCTGAGATGAAGGTAAAACCATTTCCCTCTCCTATAATATCCAAATCATGAACCAGAAGTCTTACGAACCAAACCAATGAATCCTTATACTCATGTTCCACTTGTGCATATGCTACCACCCAGATTTGGTTATTAGCATCAAGCCCCATGGCTGAAAGTAGTTTGTCACCATAGGGACTCTTAAGGTGATACCCATCCAATCCAAGAAATGGTCTGCATCCAACCTTAAAACCTTGCTTCAATGCTCCTTAACAAATATACATTCTTTTAAATACAGGGTGCTTTTCTGGATTGTTCAAGTCACATTGGATGTCCACAGTTGTATTTGGGTCTGCCCTCTTCAACTCCTTAGCATAATCTTGCACTCTAGCATATTGTTCATGCATGCTTCTCTCAATTATACTTAGAGCAGCTTTCTTAGTTCTAAAAGCTTGCTAAATTGAAACATTTATTTTTACTTCAGATGATAGATAATCTTTTAAAGCCTCTAATACAATAAAACACACAAATTAAATTATGTTTAATGTGAAGCAAATATATTAAACTAAAAGAACAGAAAATGCAGGATATAAATTATTCTATAAATTACCTGCTGAAATATATGGTTTTAGCTTTATATATGAAGCAAATCTTCCTACTAGATAAGGTACCCTAACTGTTTTATTCTCCATGACCCTACAACAATTGTGCTTTGCATAATACTTCTTAACCTTCAAGGTTGGCTCATGTTGCATTTTAGTTGCAGACAGTTCAAAATCAGTCTTTAGCATTACAAATTGCTCTAATTTTGTCACTATCATTCTTGTCAAACAACACCTCCCAACCATCTTGAATTGCCCTATCTCTTAAGGCAGCCCTTAAAATCCTTGTTGTTGCAAACTTCATCCCCTTGCAAAACCAGGGATCTTTCATGTCCGTCATTGGATTAAACTCCCGACAATCATCATTATCAATTTCACTATTAAAATTATACCCATGCCCTATGACTTCCTCATCAAAGTCAACAACCTCTACTTCTCGATTAATTATCCTCAAACTCATCCTCTACTTCTTGATTACTCCCTAGGAGGTCACACACATCGCGCTTTTTGCCTCGGCGGCCATTTGTTGCGTTTTGTGAATTAAGCGGCCACCACGGCGGTCCTAGGCGGCCATATTCAGTTCTAGACGGTCTAAACGGTCAACCATCGTTTGACATTAAAAAAAAAAACTAAAAGATGCCGCAACCTCACTCTTTGTCTCTTTTCTGAAAACTGAATCTCATCAGCAAAAGAAGAGGAAAAAATATGAATATTAAGTTTGAGTCCGATATTGAAAGAGTTAGGGAATAATTTGGAGAGAAAAAACTTGAGATTTAGTATTATTGCATTTGTTTCATTATTTATTTTTTCTTCAAATTTTGTATGGACTTTCTATTTAAATTCTTGTGAATTAAGACTATTTTCAGAATTTTTATAATCAATATTAAACATCATTATATATTTTAATTATTAAAATAGTTTAAATATATGTATAAAAATAAATAAATATTTAATAATTCGAAACTGCCTAGGAGGCCGCCTAACCGTCTAGGCGCTAAGAGGTGGTTGTCCGCCTGCATACTGCCTAACGCTTTTCAGAACCTTTCTTATTACACAAAAATACGCTTAACTACAACATCAAAACTTTTTTTTTTTACTACCATCGCATATGAACATATATAAATGTTGTATTAATTATGGAACCTTTATGATAAGAAATTTTAGTTTATGGTTTAGTTTTAGAGTTTAGAGTTTGCATAAAAAAATGTTACAAGGGTAAAATTGACATTGTAAAAATAACATCTATAGAAAGAGGAGAAACCCTAGGAAATTCACTTCCTCCTTTCCGGCCCTCCTCTTTTTCTCTCCCCGATTTCTCTTTCGCGTCTTCCTCTAAACCACAAAACCCCACCTTTTCTTTCTCTCCTTTATATATTTTCAACTAATGGAGATTTTCGGACCCCCTCCCTTCTGGTGAAGAGATCGCCGCTCCGATACCCTCGGAAAACTTCTCCGTCCTTTCCAACGAGCTCGTCTACGCCGTCTGGTGTTCCTCTCAGCTCGCGACGTCGCTGGAAGCGACAAGATGATCAAGGAGATGGTCCAGCGCACCCAAACCCTCTGGGTTTTCGAGAATGACGTGATGGTCTAGCGTGCCATCTCCTATGTCTCGGCGTTGTACAAGATTCGACAAGATTTTGTCCCGATGAATTCATCATTGAAACCGCCGATGGCAAGCACCAGAAGAAGTACAAGTAGGAAAATTCATGTTCGTATTGTAAGGATTTGTAGTTGGTGTTTCATATTCTCTTTCGGGAAATGAAATTTGGCTTGGAAAAATTGTATTTACTTTATAATAGGTAGTCATTCATGACACTTTTTTAGTTATATAATGGTGTGGATATGGCGCTATAATAACCCGAATTTTCGATTTTCATTTCTTGTAATTTCTTAGGAATTAGTAAAATGGTGTTGATTCTACACCTTTTAAATTGTGATTGTTCGAAGTAAAATTGGTTTCGAGAATCATAAGTTTCGGAAACCTTTAAATTGTCAAGGCCCAAGAGTTGACTTTTGATGTGTCGCTCATTTCTAAAAACTTCTTTTACGAAAGTTGTAGAGCTCATTGATATGAGTTTGTAAACACATAGCACACTTAAATTGGATGTCGTATGTGGAAATTGTTAGTAATGGAAGTTTAGTTTACGATTTTGGAACGGGTATATAAGGATAATGTTGGAAATCTAAAAAATCAGAAATCACAATTGAACCAAACAGCCGCACGACTTTCACTCTCCTTCTTCCCCAAATCGACGCCGGACTTCTTCACCATCGATCTCCCTCGTTCGACCTCCAATCACATCGCCGTTGGTCTCATTAGAACCGCATGGCCAGCCGCTCAAGGTCTGGAGTAGTAATGCATAGTTTCTTGTCGCCTCAAAATTGCACCAACCCCTGGAAGTTCTGCGTTTTCCGTCGCCATCCCATTCTCCATCGCCAACGATTCTAAGGCTTGAGGCTACCTACAATCGATCACTCACAACCCGTGGATCACATCTGCAAGAGCTTGGGACGTCGAGCTGATCTACAACCCAAGGCTACAGCTACTGTGTGAAGGGAAGAGTTGCAATTGCATCTCTGGCAACCTTCCGACCCTTGTGACAACCATTGCAGGTATAGAAACTCTTTCCCTTCTTTTGATCCGCAAGTTAGATGTTTGAGGCAGTGAGAGTAAGATTTGAGGTTTGAGGGGCGGTTTGTGGTGGTGTTTGGCCAGTAGGGTGTGCCATTGTGTTGATTACAATTGCAGTTGAGCCGTGTGGCCCAGGTTTATGGTTTTGTCCAATGCATTGTTATCTGTAGGTAGAACTGCTACTATTTTTATGTTTCATCATGTGAAGTGTAATTAGAGATATGCTTGGTTCACATGGTTTTAAAATTGTAGAATCCATGATCATAAGCTAAACATGACCTTGGCTTAGGATGTAAAGAAGGTGCTGGAAAGAATTAGAAGTTGACATTTGTTTAGGGAGTTTTTTGAGAGAGTGAGATTAGTTAGATTTTACTTTGGTCATTTATTACTCAGTGAAGTTTATGTCACTTAGGTGTAGAAGAGGCGAGAGAGTGAGCCTCACTCAGTGTAGTAGAAGGCGCAACAAAAGTTAGAGGTGAGTAAATCTCACGTTGTTAATGTTACTTTTTAGTTATTGATATAATGTGGTGATTTATTTATGTATATTAAATGGTGAATGTGATATGCATATATACATTGCTATATTATACGATGTTATTGTCTCATTGAATATATGCAGAATATAGTGATGTTGTTTGTAGTTAATTATTATTGTGGCGGAAGGGACCGGAATGGAAGAAAATCTGCCTTCCAATAAATTGGATGTTGTGGAGTTAGGCCGGAAGGGAAGAAAATGTACCTTCCAGTAGAAGTGTTGTTTCATTGTGAATACTTGTTGTTTTGCCTTAGTGGCGGCCTAATTGGCGTTAAATAAGTGGCGGAACCACACCTTGGCCGGGTGTGTGATTGATTAACTAGAGCTCTAGTCTTTATTGTCAATCTATTCATAGGGGCGATAATAGGATCGCTATAACCCCTGTAATATAGTTTTGTGAGTTGAATGAATATTTTTCCTTCTTGTTGTTTTTGGTTCTAGTGTTTTATAGGCGACTAGAACTGACGTTTATGTGTTGTGTTGGTTCTTGAATTTTGAGTTGACTTGTTATTGATTATTTAGCGGAGTTATTTCTTTTTGTGTTGATTACTCATACGAGCTGTAAAGCTTACCGGGTTGTGTTTACAATCTCAGTGCACCAATTAATAGTGTAGGGGATAGACCTGCAAGTGGTGATTAGTGGGCTAGAGGAGCTTTTGTTGGAGGATCACCAAGTAGTTCCCTTTTTTGTTTTAGTGTGGATTCGAGTGCATTTTACATTATCAAAATTGTGTTATTATTTTATAAACATTGGTGATGTATTATTCATGTTGACTAGTCGCTTTTTGAACCCGGTTTTTTGATACACAACTACTGTAAAGTGGTTTCAATGTAATTAAAGTTATTTTAGAGTTATTCACAACTTTGAAATTTGAAATCTTATTATTCAAATTTCCGGGTTGTGACAGGCACTGGCAAATTTGAAGTGCAATAAACATGAGAACTCTGAATTGAGATTGTCGTGTTTCTTCAACAAGGTTGGTTGTCGGATTCAGTTGCTTCAAAAATGTGAGATTTCTTTGTTAAATTTGTAAATAAAGTTTCCATTTTTATTTTCTTGGTGGTGTTCTGATTGTTTTGAGATTTGTGATTATGCAGGAAAAGTTGGTGTAGGGAATTTTGGAAGGTGTATATTTTGGTACGTAAGTTTCAGATCTGAGGTGCGTCGGACCTCATTTGTGTGTGGCAACTTGTTAATTGTAAGATTTTGTGGAATTTGTAAAATTCTGGGTGGATTTCCTTTTGGGTTTAATTGATGTGTTGTACTACTGATGTTGCTGAATTGTTGATTGGGTTCTTTATGGGTTTTCAAATTAATATAGGTATTGTTGAATGAAAAACATTGTTAGTGTGCCTTCGTTAAAGTAATTAACAGAATGAGTTAATGATGTTTATAATCAACAGACGTAACGAATCAATCACCATTATGCAGCCTTAATTACTGTTATAATTATCATTTACTTCTATTGTAATTATGACCTCTATATAAAGGGAAATATCAATGAATTGAGTAAACCAATTCCATATTTCCTACAACACGTTATCAGCACGATGACAAGACCTTGATGTAATCGTTGACATACAACCAAGGTTATGAATTTTTTCTCAATGAATTGAGAATATTCGAATATTAATTGAGATATACGTGGTTTATTTTTCACTATTTTTACTTTGCGAAGTACCGCATAAAGTAAAGCAGCTTCACAAAATATTAGTTTGACATGAATAACTGAATGTAAAGAAATACATAATGTGATCCCCATAGTAGTAGTAATGAAGAACAATAGTACCATATATGTGGATAGAACTAATAATATTAATAAGAATAAGTTATTTCTACTCCTTCGGGATTCACAATATACATACCCATATTGTTTTGCGATTTTATCAAATTACTCTAAAGAATTTGGGTTTATATTCAATTTTCATGTCTTAACTATAGACTTCATTGGTATTTTATGTAACAAGAGCCAACAAGAGACAATCGAACCCTCATACGTTTTAAATATTTATATCAATGACTATTTTATAATAACCCGTATTTATAATGTTATAATTAATTCACGGAGACTATGATATTTGTATTTGAACTTAATCTTAATTTTGTTACACACTCTTGTGACAATAAAAAGAATGAACAATAGATTTAGTAGATAAAAGAAAGGAATAAAGAAAAGTTAAAAGAGAAAGTAATAAAGGTTAATTGAGGAGGCTCTAGAGGAATCGGTGGAGAACGGACACAAACCACCGAGAAAAATGGGGAAGATAGGATAAGAAAGAGGAAAAGAAAAGGAGGACACGGTGGGGAAGAAAAAGAGGAACCGGAAGGTTCTATGTCTCTCCTCTCTCTCGAGATCTTGCTCAAAAACTCAATTGGGGGGGGGGGGGGGGGGGCAGGAGAGTTTAAAAAAAAAAAAAAGAGGAATGGAAGGCGATGACCTCTTATTCTCTCGGACTCTCGAGCAAGCACCAACGTATACTCTCTCTCACTGACTCTGTTCCATGAAATAGATGATAGATAGCGTGGGGAAGTACCAGGACATCTTGATTCAGATTAATCTCTACTTAATTTGGGTCGGGTTATCAAAAATGGTATCAGAGCTCAGGCTACACCCCTCGGACCAAGATTCTATTGGATGTTCCTATTGAGCGTTGGTACATTCTATTATTATGGGTTCGTGAATTCTTTTGCTTATGTTAAACCTTTGTGTATTTCCTGTTCTGTTTGTTTTGTCAAGCTCAAATCGTTTCGGAGTTTTATTCATCTTGGTTATGAGCGTGTGCTATGAGAACGTGCTGATTTGGGCTAGTACAAGTTATTGTTTGTTTATGATTTATTGATATTTTGAGCGAGGATTAAAATTTCGGCAAGAACAAAAATATCTAGAATCCGAAAATTAGAAATTTTGATGGAAATTTCGGGAAAATTTCTATTTTAAAAAATAATTAAGTAAATTGATGGAAACTTATATAAAAACATGGAAATTTTGAATGAAATTTTGAGAAATGTTAATTTGATTAATAATCTACTATATATCATAAGAAATTATTATATAACTATTAGTTTATATTGAGTTATAGTAATTTGAGGTGAAATAATCGTCAATCATTATTAAAAAATTAATTTATATATATATATATATATATTTACCCAAAGGGAGGGTTGGTCATCACGCCTTATTTACATATGATACATAAATATAAAATTACATGAGTGATTTTGAACCACATAAAGGATCTATGAGTACAAAGTTTTCAGTTGCTTCATTACGTCCTTGAGTAAAACCCTGAGTACATTGTGAATAATAGGCATTAAATGATACATCATCTTTATAATTTTGCATATACTAACTTATATGACAACCATAGGGGGGTCGTGAGTGATTGACTATGGGTTGTGATACTGGTAGTTCATGTTCGGATCAAGTATTTTTCGACTTTGACCATAAGCATAGCTTTATGAAGATTGTGCATTAGACTGTGTCAATATGTTTTCACTTGATTTCATATTAGAGAATAAATATGGTGGATAAGGGCATGCTGAATTTCCCTCATAAGGGTAAGGTCCATCATTACTTTCTCATAGACCAAAGAGGTTCGATTCCCCTCACAACTAGTTCGGTTTTATTTCAATATTTGGTAAATGTTGAGACATGGAATACATTATATAATAAAAAGAACGATATATAACAATAAGTTGATGTAGTAGAGTTGACTATAACTTTGTATGAATCAGAGGTTTGATTCTCCTAACCAGTGATTTTTTATTTTATTTGATGTTGATCTAACACGTGGCAATATTATGAAAATATCGGGAAATTTCGAAAGTTTCCGGATATATCGTGAAATTTTGAAAATTTTCCATCGAAAAATGCTTGGTATGTAACGGATATATGCATATGCCGAAAAATAAAAATTTTCGTAAAAATATCGAAGAAATTATGGATATTTTATTCCTTGATTTTGAGACATTGAGCGGTTGAAACCTATATGAAAGTTTGAATTAAGATTGAGATCAGTATAATATCTGCCTTTTGGTTCATTGAAATCGGGGCCATGACTATGAAATCTGGTTCCAGTACGTCATTTGTTTATTTTGGGTTATCGTAAAGTACATACGTCCTCGTGTGAAAACTTGATGTTTGTATATATGATCTCTTAGATGAATTCCTATGTGCGCATTCATGAGTTATAGCAAAAACTTAACGACAACAAATGAAAATGGTGGCAAGAGTGGTTGAATATTTTGTTTCATTGTCTTGTGATATGGTATATTTATATGTTGTAGTTATCATGTACAGACCAGAATGAAGGAGTACTCATGATTTGGTTTCAAGACCTTAGAGTAGGCAAGTGGACATGAGACAATGAATGCTTAATTAGTCAGGGAACCAGAAGATGAGTACTTTATTTATTTGTTTGGCTGTTGCAATATGTTTACATATATTATAGCCGTGCAGGTGTCTTGGTTTTAACTTTTAGGTTAGTGAGAGTGTTTGTTGTTCCTAATGCTTAATTTGTTCTGATCCTTGATCACAAATAGGTATCTTCATTTTATTTGGTACTTTCTATCAGTCGTGTGTTTCAGCCCTAATGATTTATATGTAAACTAAAGTGTGAGTTCAATTAGACTCATTGGTCATTGCTTGTTTAATTAGCAGTTACTTATTTGCATTTATGGATGTTAGGACGTCAAAGTATATAAGATGTGCAAGTTCTTCTTGACTGTTCGCTTCTATGCTTATTCATATTATGGGCGGGTAACTCTAAATTTATTTTGCTTAGCTATTTATATGATGTAATTATAAGTTCAATTCTTTTATTTAAGTGATGTTTATTTTGAACTTTACATTTGACTGCCTTATGTTTCATACCACTAGAAATGGAAGAAGAAAACAAAATCGTACTAGTGTGTCATTACTTGGGCTTGATCACATACTAGATTGAGAAAATAACAGGGCACTTATTAATTTAAAGAAGTTGTGGTGAAGGGACAGATGCACGTATATGAAGATGAACCAATGTCCATACTTGATTTTGAAGAGTATATCTTCCTTTTCTTGTTTCTTTTTATTTAATTGCACAATTTTGTATTTGTGCTACATGGCTACGCATTTGTATATATAATCGTATATGTACATCCTCCATGTACATCCTCCAATTAAGTCAGCAAAGCATCCTTGAATCTCAGCTTTTAGGTATTATCCTGACTTAGATTCTTATGAAGATATTTATATGCATGGTGACTTCTGTTTATGTTTAAATGACTTTTTATTTATATGATATACATGATCATGTCTTATGGTTGAGGTTGAAATTTTTTTTATCAGTTAAATGATTTTATTGTGGTTGAACAGAGTATTATGTGGAATAAGCATCAAGTATAAGATGAGCTTGAATCCAGTTAGGCCTTGGATAAATAATTAAGTAGGGATTGTGTCTCCCTAGGGTGAAAGACCCAAAACCTAATTGAGAATCCGCTTAGTACGGGGTGTCCCCGTTGGTCATAATACGAGGTAGTCCGCTTGTTTGGGGTAGGGGTGGGAGTTGGTACCGAAAAAATGGTACCGAAACCGACCATCCCGTACCGAATACCGACGGGTCGGGACGAATCGGTAAAATGTCTTCGTCCCGTACCGAACCTAATACCGAAATTTTATAAACGGTACGGTTCGGTATATGTATAATTCGTACCGAATGTATAAAATATATTAAATATATGCATTTTCAATATTGTTTTTAGTTTTTTAGGTCTCAATTGTACTTTTAAAGACTTAGAATGTTAATTTACATTAGCTAATAGTTATAAATAGATATAAATACATGCAAAATTGTACAATTTTACCGAACCGAAC
Organism: Argentina anserina; assembly: GCF_933775445.1. Classification (NCBI taxonomy): domain Eukaryota; kingdom Viridiplantae; phylum Streptophyta; class Magnoliopsida; order Rosales; family Rosaceae; genus Argentina; species Argentina anserina. Next base: position 21,420,536 of record NC_065877.1, read on the forward strand.
CCATTCCGAATCGATATGTACGGGTTCGGTTCGGTATTTAATTTCAAATTTACGATCCCGAACCAATACCGATACCGAATAAATTATCGGTATCGGTATCGGTATTGGCCGAATCCCAAACCGAACCGTACCGGTCCCAGTCCTAGTTTGGGGTGTCCTTGATAGCCTTAATTCGAGAAATATTGGGCATAACTTGGATAAGGTGACGAAAGAAGAGGAAATGGATGGAAACTTCGGAAGAATTATGGTATTACTCTCCAACTGCAGTCCTCCTCGGGCTTACAAAGGGTGGCAGTCGAGTGATTATTTATGGTTGGCATCATTGAGATTAAACCAGGTGAACAAACTATTTCATCTTCATTTTTATTTGGAAACCTATATATGTTGAAAAGAAAAACAAATGGGATTCTTATTCCCTGGATTTTGGTCACGTATTGTTCCATTTATGATTACATGCTATATGGTGTGTGAGTGTTTGGTTATTCCACTGTTCCTCACTAAAAAGGAGTATGAAGCAATGTTCATCATTTAAATAGAGCTTGGGACTTAGTTTAGGCTAATTGCCTTTCTATGTGCATTATGTATTGCCACTTTGCATTCTGCTGTTAAACTAAATGAGTATAAGACGTCATGAGCACAATTGAATGGCGATTGCTGTTGGTTTTTGCAAAAAAACAAAAAACAAAAAACCAAGTATGGTCAAATGTTATGGTTTGTGATTTGTGGAGCGATATAAAGATCTGGTATGGTGAAGTGTAATGGAATTTGCATTCCAAATCGCTTGTGTACAATTTAACTAAATAGAAGATAGTAAATGAACGGTGTCACTTTAAGGTAGAGTTGATCAGGTCACTCTTCAGGTGATTGGAAATTGTGGACGAATGGAATTAGTCAGTTGGTCCCCTTCGTGATCTATAAGTTGATCAAATTGTGATGACTCTTCAAGAGAGTTTCAGATGCTTAATTATAGTACTATTAGCTGAATATCACTGTGACGTAGTTTGACTATTCTGTGTTTTGGTCATCAGTACGACAATACCTCTATGTGGAAGTCAACAGCTACATCACTATCTCTGCTGATTGTTAACTTTGGTATAAATATCATATCAAGGTTAGACAGTATCAAGGCTAGATATCTTTTTAATGGTCTTGAACCATTCGATATTCTAAATCTTAGTTCCTGCTTTGCTATACACTATTTGGCATTATGGTAAGGTATCTCTAGTTTAAATGGTATATAACTAGTATATTTCCCCTTTAAGTCTTAATTAAGTGCTAACGACGGGATCTGATGTCCTAAGGCTGTAAATGTATGTTATCTTCTTAGACTAAAGCTTAGGACTTAACAGAATAATTGATCCATTAATTTATGGACTAGCAGGAGGAGTTGACTGCTATTTCGATAGGAATTGGTTACAGTCTCAATTATAGTTCAGAATAGCATGTTTGCTGCTAGTTTTAGCTGTAATATGTGGAAATCACATGCTTGGACGGTTCAATTTATACCCATTATTGGAAATATATATACCCGCGCTTAATACAACGCTGGCAGCAAACAAATTACTTTTCATTTGAGAAATTTCGGGACGGAATTTTTTAAAGAGAGATAGATTGTAATAACCCGTATTTATAATGTTATAATTAATTCACGAAAGAATATGATATTTATTTTTAGACTTAATCTTAATTTGGTTACACACTGTTGTGACAATAAAAATAAGGTATAAATGCCGATTTTCACCCCAAACATGGCTGAAATTGTCAATTTGCACCCCGAACTTGCATTTGAGTCAATTTACCTCCTGAGCTTGGTAAAAATTACCGATTTACACCCCGAACTTGTATTTGAGTCAATTTACCTCCTAAACTTGGTAATTGCCGATTTGCACCCTATCAGTTAAATTTAACTGTTTCTATCCAATTTTGCGTCACATGTCATGCATTTAAGGTGTAGTATTGTCATTATATATTTATATTTTTCTTAAAAACAAATAAAAATATTCTTTAAAATGAGGATTATTTTGTTAATCAAATTATTTATTTACATTTTTTTCTACCTACTTAACCCTACTTTGAATTATATATTCAATATACCCACCCATTCAAATATAGTGTGTTGTGTATAAATATATTTTTATATGTACACATTGTTGGAGGATGAACAAAACGAGAATAATAACGACGTAATAGAACAGAACGTAGCCGCTTATTGATTGATAATGAGGCCAATATATAGGCATTACATAACCACAATCCTGTAGGATTCGGAGTCCTAATCTATTACAGAGATGCGAATCTATCTCTAACAGAAAACCTAATAAGGCTAAGACACACACAATGGTAGAATAGTAATTCTCTCGGAACACACATTTATTTTTAATTTTTAATGTATTTATTTATTTATATTTTGTCTAATATCTTTTAACATACCATATCACATAAAATAATAAATATATAAATTAATAACATGTTTCGAAAAAACAAACATTGTAGTAAGTGTTCCTCTTAAGTAATTTTATTAATTTATTTCATTATTCAATATGAATAAATATATAATGACAATACTACCCCTTAAATACATGACATGTGAAGCAAAATTGGATATAGACAGTTAAATTTAACGGATGGGGTGTAAATCGGTAATTTTTACCAAGTTTAAGAGGTAAATTGACTCAAATACAAGTTCGGGGTGTAAATCGGCAATTTTTACCAAGTTTAGGAGGTAAATTGACTCAAATGCAAGTTCGGGGTGCAAATTGACAATTTCAGCCAAATTTAGGGTGCAAATTGGCATTTATGGCTAAACATAATGGACAATAGATTTAGTAGAAAAAAGAAGGGAATAAAGAAAAGTTAAAAGAGAAAGAGATAAGGGTTACGTTGGGAGGCTCTAGAGGAATCGGTGGAGAACCGACACAAACCACTGAGAAAAAAGGGAAGATAGATCAGAAAGAGAGGAAAAGAAATGGGGGGCACGGTGGGGAAGAAAAAGAGGAACCAGAAGGTTCTATGTCTCTCATCTCTCGAGATCTTGCTCAAAAACTCAATTGGGGGGAGGGAGAGCATGAGAGTTTTCAGAATAAGAGGAATAGAAGGCGATGACCTCTAATTCTCTCTCTCTCTCTAGCAAGCACCAACGTATACTCTCTCTCTCTCTCTCTCTCTCTCTCTCTCTCTCTCTCTCTCTCTCTCTCTCTCTCTCTCTCTCTCTCTCTCGCATGAAATAGATGATAGATAGCGTGGGGAAGTACCATGACATCTTGATTCAGATTAATCCTTACTTAATCTGGGTCGGGTTGTCAGATATTCCCTATGGAAAAAATTAGTGAGATTAAAATTGACTTCCTTTGTCTTATCTCTAATGACTACGGATGTAACCGACTAATAGAGAAGTTTTTATGTCTATTTAGCTGTTATATGTAACTGCTTAATGAATCCAACAACGTCAAAAGAAATTGACCATCAGAATTTTGACATATTTGGGTTTCGACACGATTCACTAGGATACTCAGGTCGTGATATGTATATGTATATTTAAGAAATTACATACGGACACTCATGTTATAGATAAATAGAAGCAAGAACAAAAGAAACAAAAGAACTGCAAAAATCTTTAAAATATAATTTTATGGAGAAATTGGAGATGTGATTTTATTTCCATATTTCGTCGCCCCCCCCCCTTCTCAGGTTGAACCGTGAAATGTTTAATGCACAAGTATATGCACTAAGTCTATATTATGCTTCTTATGTCCACTGTGATTACATGTGTAAACTTAATCATTCAAAACCTATCACTTAAAGAAATTAGGATTGAGATCGTCCTATGCAAAGGACACATGTATTCTCATTATGTTCAAACATTGAATCCAATGAAAATTATGTAGATTAATTCAACCAACTTGCGGACACCTTAAATATTTTATGGTGTTAGTTGATGTGTTGACACGCTGGTCATGTATCATCACACTATGCACTACTCAAACTAATTATGATTATGCTAATTACAAACTCATTTGGTCTCACAGAAAATGACTACAGTAATAGTCTTAATAGTGGTAATGCGCACTAAATTTTCCATTTAGGGTAATATACTTTTTGCATACACATCCTCTTATTCACTACTGCCCGTCCATCACCATCATCATTGTAAAAAGAATTACAATCTATTTTATCAAAGGATCGAAATCCTTGAGCTCGCTAGGATTAACACGGATTCAAAATCCTTGAACTCAACTAGATTAACTTACGTGTCAAATTGTGACGCCACATCGCATAATGGTGAAGCTCATTAATGTGAATAAGTCTTCTTGTTAGAAACGAGCATCCTAATAATCCGCCAAATTGCAACCTTGACAACCGATCTTTTTTTCTGTTAGGTATGAGAAATATCACTTTGATGAGACAGTCTTTCCGTCGTTAAAGGAGATAAAAATAAATAATGTTCAAAGTGGAACGACATAAATTGTCAAGGTTTGTCCCCACTATGTTTCATCTTGATCCCCACCATTGTACAAAGTAATGAGATCAAAGATATTAGCTACAAATATGTTTGCAATGTTCAATGTCCTAAGAAGAGGACATGACGCCACCCAAGGGGAATTGGGCATTGCGTCACCACCATAGATGGTGGCATGGTGACACCATAAAGTGGCATAAATGGTGTCACATGCCATGGCTCTTCATGGAAGAGGGGGAGATAACCTTATGTTTGATATATACTCGATCAAAGGAAGAAAGAGAGTTAGGCACAATTGGATCCATTGATCCATAATCTCAAATCCGTCTCATGAGAATTCTTGGATTTTCGTTATCACTGGGAGATGCCTCAGATGTTAAAACAAATCATTGCAAATACTGAGATCTCTACAAATACAAACCACATGAGGATGTAGGATATTGAGTCTTGATATCGAACCACACTTCGTTGAGGAATACCAACGTAGTAACTTTGGCCTAATGGAAAGAAACGATCTAGCATGAACTAAGGTTCACTAACAAAGAGATAGGTAATTGGGCAAGTAAAGCCTACACCACAAGTGTAAACCCTATTATATATCTTTATTAGGATGCGTATGAGAATTAAGAGTATAAACTCACTTTATGGCGCAAGGTCTCTCACTAACACACTAGAATCAACTACGAGAAGATATTCATTTGTAATTGACCACAATGAGATATTCTCGTAATCGATGTCATTGCACTCCACTACTTTATTAGTTTAGTAGTTTCTGAAAAACTGACAAATGAAATTTATGAATGTTGTAATAAGATATCTCTATGGGGATCGAAATTAAGAGATATACATGAAAGTCATAAAGCATACTTTATCCACCCAAGAAATGGTTCTAGACCACGTAATGCTACAAAAAGAATTGAAACGTTCACGAAGTAAATACTTGATTTTGAATAGAGATCATATGAATTATGTCATTGCGTATTCAATATAGATTTGCACAATTTTTTGATGAACTAAAAAGATGTCGCCATTACAAATCCTAAGTCAAGAATGAAAAAGATCATTGGGAAGACACAGTCTCAAAATAGATCTTGAGGACTTAATATTGATGATTAACCATCAATCGGCTTCAGACACTCTAAATGTTAAAAATGATGCTTCTATAACTCCTATGATCAGTCGAAGTCTTGAAAGATAGATCTATTTTCGTCTAAATGGAAGATGTCGAATAAGTGTTGGGAAATGAGATTTTCTATACAAGTTCAAAGACGCATTATAGCACTTAAACACAATATGCAAGACTCGACATCTCATTCGTTGTATAGCTCTGTGCCCACACAACAACAATACTTAAAGGTTTAGGCTTATTTAGTCTTATAGAGAAAAGAGAAAACGACAAGATGAGAATGAACACTATCCACATTTTTCACCAAATATGCTTAAAGTAAATATGTAAAAGTTATCAAAGCTCCCCCATGATTAATGTAAAGATCAGGGAGAGGTGCAGATATCAGGGGGAGTCTAGCACATATATTTTAATCTCAAATGTTATAGGTGCGTCGTGCTCTTCTTCACTTCGACCAAGGTTTTATTTTCTCCCACTGATTTTGTTACTTGGTAAGGTTTTTAATGAGGTAACACCTTATGCACCATTATATCTTCAACTCGGCACAAGGGAGAGTGTTGAAGGAAAAACATCATTAGTGTGCATTCGTTAAACTAAATAACGGAATGAGTTAATGACGTTTATAATCAATGAACGTAACAGATCAATCACCGTTATGTAGTCTTAATTACCATTGCAATTACCATTTACTCAATGAAATGAGTAGACTAATTCCATATTTCCTACAACAATTATTACTTTAATATATGTAATCGTAGTTAAGTTGCCCAAATAGATCAAATTTGGATTATGTTTTGGTATTTGGTTCTTGTTTTTCTAGGTGTTATTGGTTTGAAGTGTATATATATATATATATATATATATATATATATATATATATATATATATATATATCCTCAAAGCATATTACTGGATGTGTGCTTTGATTTGGTTTATGCAGTTTTTAGAAATGTACGCACCTTTATTTTCTAATTACTAGTATGCTAAATGATAAGCCTTTGCTTGAAGTTAGTATCTCATAAGTGTGTGCTCTTAATTTATCATCATAAGCATCTAGAGATTTTCTTTTTACAATATTTGGTTCTTGAAATTTGTTCATAACATTATAAGATCATTTGTCCTATTTCTTGGAATTCATTGCATAAATGTGACTTCTATTTTGTTATTCAGTTTGATTGATTGGAACTTTGCATAATGCGGGCTGAGGGTTGTGTGTTTTTGGTCTTCCTGCAATAGGCAAATCACAAGCTAAATGGATCAAGACCATAAGAAGTCGACCAAACCTCATACGTCTCATTTAAATTTGTCGGCTCTTATAGCCTGTTACAAACTTAGGCTTTAGACAATCCCGTATCTCAAGGAAGAAGTCATTAGCCCAGCTCTTATATATACCCAGTTGATTATGCTTACAATGTTGCAACTGCTTTGGCACTAGATCGATTTTATATAGAAGTCTAGGTGAAGTCAAGTTTCTTAATCATGCCTCTTTAGAACAGTTACAAATGTATTTTGCAATGATAGAACTGATGTTGGTGCTACAGTTATATGAATGAGCAAATTAGATCCTGGCCTTCCAGAATGTGTGATTTTAAAATTTGTGTTTTATGAAATAAGTTGAGACATTAGATATGTGTTATCTAAACTTGCATCGCATAACCACACCAAAATGTGTGGTTTCAACTGCCAAAAAACTACACAAGATCTTGTTATTTTAAAGTTTAGGCATATATGTGTTGCTTAAATACCAAAACAACAACATATATATGTCATTAACTAGCCCAAAAAAGGTTTCTTATAACCTATGTCATTATGTCGCCTCATGTTGAAACTTATATACGTCGTCTAGTAGCATGTCGTCATTTATGAAATTTATGTGTCGCCGGATTTCATATCAGACGACATAAACAAAATTTCTTGTGTCGCTTGATATAAATTACAACGACATATAACATGTGTCCCCTGATACCCATAACGACAACAGGCTACTATGCGACATATTTGGTTTTTATCCAGTGACAACAGATGTGTCGCCTAGAAGCATAACTGGCCTTAGCGGTGGAATTTAGTTCAAACAGTTCAGTTTAGAACCAAAACGTGAACTGGACTGAATTTTTGCCTCGGTTCGGTTTAGTTTATGGTTTCTCAACATGCCAAATTGAAAACTCAATTTTTTTCGTTTTTGAAAAAAAAAAACTGGACTTAGCTATAACGAAAGTTACAAAATGAGTGTTTGCTACTCATATTAGTTCTAACTTCTACAAAATCCATAATTTAATACAAATATCCAAAGTCCCAAAGTGAAAACTAAATTAAATTACACAATCCATGATAGCATAATCCAAGTTTATAGCTCATTCTACTATGCGACATATTTGGTTTTTATCCAGTGACAACAGATGTGTCGCCTAGAAGCATAACTCGCCTTAGCGGTGGAATTTAGTTCAAACAGTTCAGTTTAGAACCAAAACGTGAACTGGACTGAATTTTTGCTTCGGTTCGGTTTAGTTTATGGTTTCTCAACATGCCAAATTGAAAACTCAATTTTTTTTCGTTTTTGAAAAAAAAAACTGGACTTAGCTATAACGAAAGTTACAAAATGAGTGTTTGCTACTCATATTAGTTCTAACTTCTACAAAATCCATAATTTAATACAAATATCCAAAGTCCCAAAGTGAAAACTAAATTAAATTACACAATCCATGATAGCATAATCCAAGTTTATAGCTCATTTTCCGTAACGGTAGCATGACCGGTACTCTTGGTCTTAGAGGATGCAGGTCTGCAGCTGCTTTCCTCTTTATTGTCTCTCCTGCAACAATTAAAAATAGCTTATGTATCATGACTATCATCATCATTCATCAACAAAGTACAAACCAAACAGACATCTCATCCCAACATAGTTCAATTAACTACAAATTAAGATCACAAATAGTGAACCAACGACATGACATTGTTGTTGGCCTTCAACTCTGAATCAAACCAAATCATGACAGTGAAAATGCTTATTCAAATTGAATAATAGCACATTATATAGTAATAAGCTTAACGGGTCAATCTATTTATAGTAGTGATAGTCTCTTTCCAAGATCAAATTGTATATTTCATAGAGACCTCTGAACACATATGATCATGAAGGATTGACATATGAAAGCATAAGTACTTGTATGGCATGCACTTTCAGTGAAAGATGATATGAATTCTCATAATTTAATGAACATAAGGCTCGAGTTGAAATTAAAGAGGTCAACAATCTCATTGTCAGGCTTGTTGTAACGCGCAACCAAGTACCTCCCAGCAAAAGCCAGACCCACAACATTCGCAACACCTTGCCCCAAAGGACCTACTGTAACCACAATAATCTTAACAAACACAAATCTTTCAAAAACAATAGTTCAATCAACCATGTATAACTACTTATCTAACAACAAATATTGGCAGAGAGAATCTAACCAGTGGTGACTTCAACTCCGGGTGTCTCGAAGTTCTCAGAGTGTCCACCGGTCTTGCTTCCACATTGCCTAAAGCTCTTCAATCATCCTTCTGCCATAACCAAACCAAATCCAAACAACTACTTCATTCACTCATCTTTACACAACATGTAGAACCAAATCTAGTGAGTTTGACTAAAAACTAAGCATATAACTCCAAAGATACCTACATGAAAAGGAAATAATCACATATGACTATCGACTTTGAAAAAACCTAAATCAAAATTCAACTACCACATTGAAAAATAAAAGCTACATGTATAATACATTATGGAAACAAAGCACGGAAACACATTTTAGAATCTAGATAATAAAGCAATGATAAAGCAACAAAAGAACAATAACCCAACAAGTGAATCACAAAGCCCACAAGTTTTCATTTGCTTGTTTAAATCAAAACTCAATACATACAAAAATTATGGTTCGAATAGAAATCAAGGAGATTAACCCTACACCAAGATGGCTTTGAATTCAAATTCGACTCAGAACTCAATAGATCATCATCATTAACAGGAGGAGGCGATGTGTTTACCTTCTTGGGGTTCTTTATAACCTTGAAACTCAAGATCGGAAGAAATGTCTTCAGTTTCAATTTCAGGAACCAAATCCAACTCACACATGTCTTCAATTAGTGGAGACCCAACAAGAGTTTGTGCAAGAACAACAGATTCGTGTTGACTACTGGACAATATCCGATCACCGGAGATGGCGACGAGCACAAGGGACGGGATCAATAAACCATGACAGATGACGGCGGCGAACCGCGCGGTCGACTAGTGGAGCCGCGGAGGGTGTTGATGGTGAGGTAAGGTCTCAGATCGGCGGAGTAAGGATGAGAAAATGAGGAACGAGTGAATGACCAAGTGAGTCTAGGGTTTTTTGTTGTTGGAATATATACATAGTACAAATGACGTCGTTCTTTGTGAAGCTCAATTCGGTTTGGCCGAATCGGTTCGGTTTCAGTCATGAACTGGAGCGAACTGAACCAGTTTTGGTTTTTTTATTTTTTTTTGTTCGGTTTTCTCTTGAATTCTGTTTTTTCAGTTTCGGGTCGGTTCTCAGTTTTTCGGTTCGGAAGTGCCACTCCTAATTGGCCTAGTGTATATATGGGATCGAGTGATCGATTAATGGTGTCGATTCCATGTGAATCTTGTACATCAATCTTCAATTTTTTTTTCAAATTCTGTCAATATTGTGACTTTTAGATTATTAACATTTGCGTCAAAAGCAATTTTTTATGGAGATCAGATGGTTTCCTCAAACTCTTTCTTCTTGTCCCCTAAAAATAAATTATATGATTTCAAATCTAATCAGCGTTGGCGGGACTGAATCTCGCTATAGGGGTTCAACACGGTAGGTTCAACACAGTAAAGCCTAGAACTCCATCAAACAACCACTAATTCAAATTTAGAGGTGACTCAGTTCAATAATAAGGATGGTCACATTTGTTCTACAAACTATACATGTCCGTGCAAGGGTAAACGGAGCAGTGTTACGTTCTTTGGTTTTGGACGCCATATTGGGTGCTCTAGATCTAGCTAGCTACCACCTAATTGTGGAAATCTTATTGTTATGTAATAATAATAGTCAAAACCTCCTATAAATTCATTAAGTAATTCTCAAAGTATAGGGGCAGCACACAATTATGATACCATAACCAAATACTCAAGGGAGGTTAATATAGAATAGGCTATATTCTAAACTGGAACGACGTCTAAACAACTAGCAATCCAAACATGTGGGCGTTTTTGGTTTATTCTTATAATCTTATTACCTATAGCTCGACTGCAATGAGGACCTTTATTAGGACTCATGAAGTGTTTGATCACAAAGTAGGACGCCGGCCGGCAATGCATTAGAGGTTTTCCGATTTAGTTAGAAGTTGGTCTAATTTAGATGGTCCACCGGACTTTTCATTTGGAGACCTACGCAAAAATAAGGTACTGATCGAAGATTGTACGTACGTATATATCTTGAGCTCAAAGGCAATTAGGCAAAGAACCTCATTGGCCCTAGGCCAAGAAAAACCACAAACCACCATCACCGTCACACAACATGCAGTTGATTGGCATCTAAAGTCTGGAAGCCACCTCATGTTCTAAATCTCAAGATCTTCACTCAATATGTGTCGGTTAAAGTCGAGAAACTATCACCAAAGTGGTTGGACCACCATCACCTTAACTGTCAAAGACAACCAGTCTTATAATTTGGTTTCATTGTCTATCCTCTATATAGAGGTGGGCTACAAGACATGTCACATATCAAGTTTCTATAAATCTAGATCGAGAGTGAAATAAATGTGTTGTTATTTTTTGGTAGGAAAAATAAATTTGTTGTTTTTTTTGGTAGGAAAAATAAATTTGTTATTATCGAATACCGATCATCTATAGATCGAGGTGTACTTAGTTTATGCTGAATTATTGTTAAATTTTATACATGCAGTCGAATTGTGACAGTGTTACTTGAAACTCCTGTTTCTTAAGTTTTTGAATCAAATTCTTATAGTCTTACTCAGAACAACTAGTGATTAATTGTTAAATTAAGGAAAAACATAGAGAAAAGTGGGAATACAGATACTTGTATAGTTGTATAAGTAATTAAGTTTAATACCACATTGAATAACTGCTCTTATTAATTAGAAGAATGTAATGAATGCCTATTTTCATCTATATCTGCATGAAAATGAAGTACAACAACAAATCAGCAAATTAAACTATCTTCATCTTCCTCCCATCCCTTGAACGATCGAAGATCAGAAGAAAACAATATAATTGGTATTCGAACAATTGTATCTTTACTCTTATCTCTTTTCATTGTCAATCACCATCCTTAATCGCCCTCACCAACAATATTCACAAGGAATTCAAAGAATAAACTCAAACAATATGTTCTATACTTATATTAAAATTTTGTTTACTCTTTGCATTAGGCTAGGCATCAAGTTCACAATGAAAAACTGATGAACCAAATGAGTTTAGCTCCCCGAAAATAATGTCGTCTCCTTCTGCATAGCTATTCAAATCTTGGCAATCAAAGTACGTTTGAATGTCATCAGGGAAATTCCGGCGCGGCATGTTTGGCTCCGAAGTCGTTGACGAACTGTCTGCAATCGACGTCCTCTCGAGCATTTCCTTGAACTTAGAGGATTGCAATAGAAGCCCTAGTGCAGTTGACGCCGACGAGGCACTCCCCGACCGCGGAACTGCTACTATCGACTCACTAGTGCTCGGGCTCAATTTGTTGGGCATAAATCCAAACCCTACTTTAGAATCAGGGTTTGGGATCGAACTGAGATTATCATTAGAGTTTGGTTGAGTATTGTTGGAAACGTTCTCGTTACTAGGGCATTGTGACTTGATGTATCGGCTCAGATCGAAGTTCGTTACGGCATTAAGTCCACGATACTCTATTGCCGCCATGTCGTAAGCTGTAGCTGCTTCTTCCTGCGTTGCTGCCAAACCAAGAAGATGACAATAACATAAATTTAAAGTTTACGTAAATTGCGTGGGATCTACATTGGATGAAATATTAAACTCAGGAATCATGAAGGCAGTTGAGGGTAGGTGGTCTACATCCTAACTAATTAGATTTGACTGAAACCATAATTTCATTGTTTTTCTTCATTTATCAGACTCTAAGTCATTGAGTAACTGCCATGTGGCAAAGAGAATTACTAATTGCAATTAGGTTAGGCCATGCACTAACGTTCATCCAATAATTTAAGGAAAATGATGCTTGTAATTTTCTTCCAATTTACTATAATATTCCAACTTTCTTTTTCGAGAATAGGAACAAATAAGCAAACCAAAAATGAAGTCTAGAAAATTTGTAATTACGTACCATAGGTTCCAAGGTAGAGATATTTGTTTCCAAATACTCTTCCAATTCGAGCTTCCCATCTTCCATTATGGTGGTGTCTGCACATTTGAATCGAATCACAGAAATTACAAGACCTACAGTGTAGAAAAGCAAGTGGTACAACACAACCATATATACATGCATGCATTGATTGTGATATCCTTCAAACTTTTGTGGCAACTTAATCATCTTTGTGCATTATCACACATACGGTGTCTGATCTTTATTCAATTCAATTTCACTCGAGATGAACTGACGGATGCGCGCGCGTAGCTAACTTCGATGACTGTTATTTCATTTATTTGAACAATGAAATAAGAGCCATGAAATAATCAGATATATATATATGTGTGTGTACCTTGCTACGCCCCTATACTTTGAAACGCCACGAGAAAATCCACTACTCTTCCTGCAAATTATTGAGGAATTATCATTTTAACATCAGTAATTAAGTATATCGATCGTTCAATATTAAAAACTTGACAATAAATACTAATGTATCACCTCCTCAATGATCCAATGTATTCTTCTTTTGACTGGCCCTCCATTTCTTTTAGCTCTTCCTCATAGGTGGAAACCTGCAAGTTTGTAAATTGAAGTTAAGTAACAGAAATTAATAGGAAAGAAAATTAAAAGACCATGCCTTTAAATCTAAGAAATTACAAAGATCAATCAGAGAAGAGAAAATTTACTGGCAAATTGAGAATTGTATCTTGTCCCCAGTACTTCAATGCTGCCAAGTCATAGGCACGTGCAGCAGCTTCTTCTTCATCATATGCTCCTAACAAATGCAGAAACATAATTGATTCACTAATTTCTTGTTCCCAACCAGAAACGTCTTAATATGAAGATATTTCAATAATGGCATATGGCTTTCCACATGATTGTTCGAAACTGTGCTTAAAAAAATGGGACATACCTAAATAGACTGCATTAGAGTTGAAGAAAGTCCAGCATCATCATCAATCCCAGAAGCAAAAACTTGTTAACCACGGTAACTTCGTTGAAATTGAAGAGAAAATAGAACTTAATTAATTAATGTACGTAAAAGTGTTGTAAGATGGAGAACTAACCTTGTCTTCCTTTCTTGTTCTGTGACTCATTCCAGCAGTTCTTATCCCACAAATGAGCTTCATACCGACCAGTCCATCGATGTCTGAAACAACAGAACGCAGCATTCGTCATGCAGGACTCGACCAGAAACCAAAAAGAAAAGAGAAAGCTAGAAATTAATGGAAACTGAGTAAGAGGAAATATTGTGATGGATGTAACCTTGTGACTCCTCTGTAGATGGAGCTCCGCTGAGGCGGGGAGTCACGGCGTACACTTTTACGGGTCCTCTTGACCTTGGTGGCCGGAGGACTACTAGTAGTAGCAGTACCAGAGGTGGTGGTGGTTGTGGTTTTGCTGTTATTGCTAGAGCTTGGAGTTTTACTCTTTTGGATCTTATTCTGTGAGATTTTCGCCATTAAAACTCTCACACCCCAGGAGAATGAAAAACGTACAGATCGGGTAGAGAGAGAGAGAGAGAGAGAGAGAGAGAGAGAGAGAGAAAGAGAGAGAGAAAGAGAGAGAGAGAGGAATGATGGGTGACTAAGTCGTCATAATATATAGAGAATCGAAGGGTTTTGAAGGGAAATTCCAAAGGGCAATTTATGGAGGGAGAGAGCTAGAGTTATGGACTAAAAAAAGAAAGAAATTGAAAGTAGGTTTAAGGGGTTAAGAAAGAAGTGTGTACGTCCTGGATTGATTAGGATGAGAAATTAGAAGATGTTAAGCCGGCTGAGGGTTTTTATGGCCGTCTCTAAGCGGCTTGTAGTCTCTTCCCTCTTGTCTTCAGTTCTTGTTGTTTGGAGAATTGATAGCACTTGATTTCTCTTCATTTTGTTCTATTGTGTGAATATAGATGTATATATAGCTAAGACTCCTGAGTCCAGAGAGAGAGAGAGAGAGAGAGAGAGAGAGAGAGGATGCATGTTCTTGAGCTTACTAATTCTGTCATTAATTTACTAATCTAAAAATAAACTACCCCTCTTTCTCTCTTTTTGTTTGCGTGATTATCTTGTTTTTTCTTTCACCATCATGTATCATCACCATCTTCAACATCTTTTCTTTAGTTTATTTAAATTTTATTATAAAAATCGTCAAATGAGATTTGTATTGATTTGTTTTCCATGCATATGTATGTACGTATGACATGATCAAGGGGCTGGGTAAGAGAACATGTGGATGGATGGATTTAGGATGAAGACAGAATGGATCGAGTGTTCATTGTAAAATCTATCTATCATGTTCGAAGGATTTGGAAAAATATTTGCACTGTATTTCGTAAATGCATATTATATCTTCTCATATTTCAAAGAGGGTAATCAAAATCTATCTATCATGTTCCAAAGATTTGGGAAAAATGTTTGCACCGTATTTCGCAAATGCATATTAAATTTTCTCATATTTTAAAGAGGGTAATCAAAATCTATCTATCATGTTCCAAGGATTTGGGAATATGTTTGCACCGAATTTTGCAAATGCATATTAAATCTTCTCATATTTCAAAGAGGGTAGGTAATCATTAGGTGGTGAATGCATTTGCTAATGACGGATGACATTGGCATGTCATGTTGGTTTGGTGGAATGAGATTCCTCATTTCTAGGCCTCATCATGGGTCGGGCTAAGGTTGAATCACGCAATGGTCGCCTGACTTATGAGCCGATGATAAAGTGATCGCTTGAATGTGGTCGCCTCATGACCGTGGTTAGAACATTGAGGCGACCAGTTGTTCAAAAGTGGTCACTTCAATCTATTCAGGCGACGGAGGCAAGTTTCGTCCCTTAAGAATGAAGCGACGGACCTTTATGTTCTGAAGCGACGACTTATGCTGAAGCGACGGATATTTATGTTGGTGGCTCGAATTGAATCAACGGGTTCTTGACTAAATAGTTTCGTCGCTTAAGTTTTATAGCGACGAAGTTGTAGTTGTCGTAATTTGTCTTCCGCTGTTTCTAGTTAATATTGAAGCGACATATTCTTTGTTTCACTACCAGAAAAAAACACTTAGGCTAGGAAAAGGAAAAATCTTCGTCACCTAAGACTTTGTTAGACGACGCAATAATTCTCGCCTCTTAAGAAATAATTTTCGTCGTCTGGATAGGTGATTAAACGACGCAAAATAGCTTTCGTCATCTAAGTAGTTAGTTCGGCGATGAAAGAGAATTTCCTCCCCTAAGTAGTCAGTTAGGTGACGAGAGAGTATTTTCTCGTTTAAGAATATGCTTTTTACACGACAAACAATTTTTTTGTCGTGTGCTTACGGCTTAAACGACGAATATGCTTTTGTCTCCTAAGGTATTTCTTAGGGGACGAATGAAAAGTCTTAAGGGAGGAAAATGTTCCTAACCTAAGTCTTCAATAATGACTATAAGTGCAGGTTCTGTTTCCAGATCGTGAAAAAAAAAAGGAAAGAACATGATAATGTTCTCCCACACAAATTTCTGGCGATTTTCAGTGTTAGATGTTCAATTCTTCAAATCGGGTTTATCCTCAGCTTAGTCGATCTATCATTACCCATTGGATTCTAACTTGGTATCTTCTCTTTCTCATTCTTTCTTACCATATCATCCATTTTTTCTGATTAGTACTATTCCTTGAACAATACCAGGCATATATTGGTTGCATTTTTGTGTGATTATGTTATTTGTGTGTATTATACATACTCATTCTTGATTGTTGTGAAGTTATATTGATTTGTGTAGAATTTTTTAAATTTATGTTATTTAATTATGAATTAAGTTAAATTAGTTAATATAAAGAATTATTTTTGTATTATGAAATTTATGTTATTTAATTTATGATTTGTTCTATATATATATACTACTCCTTAGAAATCTCGTTTAAGAATCATATATAATTCTTGAATTGTCCTATTTCAAGAGCACAAGACTTTGATTCACATTTCGTATAATATTGAGTATTCGATTTTGATCGTGCATGGGTATATATATTTTCATAGGGTCTCCCAATACTGTACCTTATGTGCATCTAGTTAGGTATAGATATTTGTGCACTAGGAAACTATAGGGAGATGCTGTCAAAATTTTCCAAGGACTAAAATTGAATATTCAAAAATTATACGAAATGTGAAAAAATGTGTTGTGCTCTTGACTGGGATTAGGACTCTAACTGGAGGCATAAGGTGATGAACAAGATCAAAGAAAATACAATATTTTATATTTGTGACACTTGATTTGTGATTATTTGTTGCATCTCTCATATGTAATTAACAGGATATGGACAAAGACAAGAGTTGGATACATTTACCAAAGGAGAGCATTGAGTACCAACAAGGAATCCTTGACTTTCTACAGTTTGTACATGAACATGGTGATTGGAAAGAAACAACATAGGTGTTCGTGCTTAAAATGTCTCAATACCAAGTGGAAGACTATAAAAAAAATGTATGACCACCTAAGTAACAATGGTATAATGCGTAGTTATACAACATGGAGTAAGCACGGCGAAGTAGCTGATCATGAACCTACTTATGACAGAACATCTGGTGGTAGTTTCGAGCCTGATCATTTGAACCCAGCTGTAAACATTCTACATGACAGTTTTCCTACATTTGCTCTAACGCATGAGGAAGATGCAATTTATGATACAACTACTGACACAGCTCATGTGCTTCTGTACACCAACACTCATGATTATGATAAGTATACTAGACTGCTTGCACGAGTTCAGATTCCACTATATGATGGTAGTCCTCAGACTATTTTGGGGACCATTTTGTCACAAATGCAGCTTAAAGTGAAGAACAGGTGGTCAAATGAGGCTTTTGACAATATGTTGAAGAATGTTAAGGATATGCTTACTCAACCAAACAATCTCCCTGATAGTTATTACAAGGTGCACAAGATTTTGGGTGACCTTGGCCTAGGCTATGATAAAATCCATGCGTGCAATAATGATTGTGTTCCGTTTTACAAAACGAGAGCAGAGCTTGATGAATGTCCAATATGCTTCGAGTCGAGGTGGAAGAAAGGTACAGTTAAGGAAAACAGTGTTCCGGTAAAGGTGCTTCGTCATTTCCCTTTGATTCCGAGGCTAAAGCATTTGTATATGTCTAGACACACTTCAAGTGAAATGAGATGGCATGGGGAAAGAAGGGTAGATGATGATACTTTGAGACACCCTGCAGATGGCGAGGCTTGGAAAACCTTTGATAGATCATTCCCTGATTTTGTAGCAGATGTTCGAAATGTAAGACTCGGGCTTGCAACAGACGGATTCAATCCCTTTGGAAGTATGAGTTTGGCTCATAGTACATGGCCTGTTATTCTTGTGCCGTACAACCTGCCTCCTTGGATGTGTATGAAGAAGAAATATGATGTCTTTGTTAATTCCTGGTCCTAAGTCTCCTGGAAAGTGTTTAGATGTGTATATGGAACCATTGATCGATGAGTTGTTAAAATCATAGGAAAATGGAGTCCTTACTTTTGACAGGCACAATGGAAGTTCATTCATTATGAGAGCAGCAGTTATGTGGACTATAAGTGATTTTTCTGGTTATGGGATGTTGTCGTCTCAAGCTGTGCATGGGTACAAAGCATGTCCGGTCTGCTTGAATGAAGTTCATTCTGATTGGCATGCTGGGAAGGTGTGTTACTTGGGTCACCGAAGATGGCTTCCAATTGACCACTCGTGGCGGCAGGATGCAGAAGGATTTGATGGCACATTCGAGTTTCGTACTAAACCCCGAGTGTGGTCTGGTTATGAAATTTTGGAGATGCTAAACTCATTTGATTTTGGAGTGTTGAGTGGTGATCCTGCTATAACGGGAACAACTCACCCAGATGATATGATGTGTTTTACACACAAAAGTAGATTCTATGATTTACCTTATTGGTCGAAATCGGTATTGAGACACGCCCTAGATGTCATGCACATAGAGGAGAATGTAGCTAATATCATTATGGGAACAACTCTCAGTCTTAAATACGGTAATAAGGATACTGTGAAAGCGCGCGAGGATCTAAAAAAGCTACGAATACGAGAACATTTGTGGCCAATAAAGAAGGGGTCAGTGACGAAATTACCTCTTGCTCCTTACACTGTGCATCCAACTTTGAAGAGACATGTATTCATCTGGTTTAAAGGAGTAAAGTATCCTCATGGGTATGCAGGTAATATATCTCGGTGCATTAGAGAGCGAGAAAATAAGTTTTGCGGATTGAAGACTCATGACTGTCATGTTTTGTTGCAACGACTTCTTCCAGTTATAATTCGACCCTATTTGCATCCAGATGTGGTGGAACCTATAATAGCACTGTGTCGGTTCTTTTAAAAGCTATGCGCTAAAGAGCTCAAGAAGTCAGAAGTTCTTATATTGAAAGAAGACATTGTGTATATCTTGTGCAAATTGGAGCGGGTTTTTCCGCCCGCTTTCTTTGTCATTATGATCCACCTGATGGTCCATCTTCCTAAATAAATCTTGCTTTCTGGTCCAGTACACTGCACCTGGATGTACCCCCAAGAAAGGTGCAAATCTTTACATCATTTTTATGCTCTTAATTACACTTCACAACAACACTATACTAATTGTGTAATTTCAGACAACTGGGGCAGTACAAAAGATTATGTAAAAGCAAGAGTAACCCAGAAGGATCAATAGCGGAGTCATACATTGCAGATGAATGTGTGATCTATTGCAACTTATATCTCCAAAATAGTGATGGGGCGGAATCTTCAACCATGGCTAGTATCAGACAACACTTCAATCTTTCAGTTGTTTCATGAGAGGTACGACACTTTGGTACTTTACCAAATTTTGAGAGATTAAGTGATCCTGAGCTAGCTGAAGCTCATTGGTGTGTACTACAACACTACAAAGAAGCTCAGTATTTCCTTGATGAGCATTTGAAGCTCATTAAAGCCAATCCAAGAGATCGGAGGCCTAATGTGACACATAAAAGAAAGTTTCCCGATTACTTTCTAACATGGGTACGTTTATTCATAAGCTTGCAAAATAATTGTCCATTTTAATAATTTCACTTTTTATGTATTTATGACACCATTTTGTAGATGAGAAGCCTAAGACAACAAAATAGTGAATGGTGCACACTCGAATTGTACCATTTGGCGTGCAAGCCAAAACACCACAGTGTGCATGCGGGATGTTTTGTCAACGGCGTGAAGTTTGTAACACTTCAACGAGATATAAACCACAAAACCCAAAACAATGGGGTCATGGTACATGGGGACAACTTTCCCTACTACGGAGTGCTACTTGCCGTTGTCGAATTAATGTATGGAAATATGAGCGTTGTACTATTCAAGTGTAAATGGTTCAATACTAATCCGAATGTGCCGATGAGTATGAAGATGGATTATGGTATATTATCAGTGAATACAGAGACAAGCTGGTACGACACTGAGCCTTCCCCATCTTAAATATTTGGTTTAGATGATATTCGCATCAACAACCACTTACAATTCGTGCAAGGAGATCAATTCATCACAATCCCAAACGAATCTACATCTCAAAATAGGCAGGGAGACCATGGTGCCATTGCTGAAGGAAATTATGCTTCAGAAGACGACATCTTTAATGAATCGTACACAACGGAATCAGAGGCAAATGATACAGAAGATGAGGATTGGAATGAAAACAATTAATTAACGACTTTATTTTTTTTCAATATTAATTAAGTGTAATAATATTTAAAACCCTTAATATTATATATGAATGTTTTAGTATACACTAGAGTGATGATTAAATCTAATGCAGCAAAACTTACTAATCCGTTAGAATCTATTAACGGCAGTCGACTCGAATACACAAGACTAAGGTTTCTCATACAACCATAAGATCAGAGGTGACTTAAATACTAAAATGAAACCCAAGGGTGCTAATATAATCCTAATCAAACCCATGGGTTAAAATAAAATAAAATCCAAAACAAACAAAATCCAAAATAATTTCGGAAAACACTAAAAGCTGATTTTGAGGGCGTAAACGACCTCCGATGCCCGAAAAAGCATACAGGTCGTGGCAAAGCCACGTGCTTGATTTCTGGTGCCGTTCCCTTTCCGAAAAGGTATAATTCGCCATATTCTGAGCTCGTCGCCTAGACATGAACAGTACCAACAAACTTAGCCGATGAACAATTGCATTTTCGTAAGCTATGTGGCCAAAATATTTGGCGGTTTAATTTCCCCCTTTTTTTTGGGCAAAAATTTATACTTGGCTAGATAGATCAAAACCCCTAAAAATTATATCACACTTTCATCCTCACTTCGACTCTTTCTCTCTCTCATTCTCAAAATCCCCAAAACCTTCTCGCAGCACATCGATCAGTTCAGAACCCAGTGGCGACGCAACTAAATCGATCACCTCCATCGACAAGCTAATGATGGTCGATCCTGTCACCTCCAACCCAAATCTTTGAATCGAAACCTGCACCCAATCTTTGAATCAAATCGGTTTCAGGGAGAGTTTACCAGACAAGGTAAAATCTTATAATCGATTTCTTATTTCTTATCAGGGAGAGTCTATCATTGGGTTGTTGTTCTTTCTTCCATATATTCTTTGATTGAATCGAATCAGAATGAACTACAGAACTACTTAAGCTTTGAATTTGAAATCTGGGTTTCCCAAATTGAAATGGGTTCCTCTTTCCTTATGGCTATTACTTAATTTATTGCCCACAATTTCATCTTACCAATGTTTCAAACTTTTTCCGGGTTAGTTATACATTTTTTTTTCATGTGTTACTGAAAGATATGTTAAGGAGCTTTTGGACTGGAAGATATTGAAACATTAGAGGGAGTTGAAGTTTCGATTGTTATTATTAAAATGAACAGCTAGTTTGATGTGGGAAATGTGTGTTTATGTGTTAATGTTATCCTTGGCAAGAACTGAACTGAATTGTTATGTTTTTTTTTCATACTCATTCCAGCAGTTGTATATATGCTTGTTTCTTTACTTTCCTGTGGGATGACTGGTTTTTTTGTTTGTGATTGTGATTCCGTGATTGGAAGTACATGAATTATGCCGCAAACGAATGGGAAGAGAAAACAACAACAAGAGGCATTTGAGCGCTTCTTCAAGATGGCCAGCTCAATAAAGGGCCCTGAGCAGCCAATAAGGACACCACCGGCCCCTGGTTCAAGACCACCTATCCCTCCCCCGCTCCCTATTGACAGTTCAGACCCTGGTGCATCAGATTCGGATCCTGAAAGTAATGACGAAGGCACCTACAATTTTCGACGCTTACCTCGTCCTCGTGAAGATGGAGGTAATATGCGTTTAAGTATATATAAAATCCTTTTAAGCCTATTTTTATGAATTCCCTTTAAGTATACCATGCGATTAATTGTTGTTTTTTTTTTGTGGCAGCACCACCCCCAAAACGCATTCGGGGGTTGGTGAAAGGATTAAAAGCCTATGACCATTGGAGAGTGCATGGTGAGAAGGTTAAAATTATCTTCGACAACGAGTTCTTGCACGGACCAAACACTAGAGGTAAAAATAGCTGGCTTACTCATGATGTAGGCCACATTGTGAGAGACATTATTCCCATGACAAAACCTTCTTGGTGGGAGCACGAGGATGAAGAGAGGGAGAAGCTGCTAGATGAACTCAAGGTTAGCTAAAACCAAGTCTTCAATGTGTTTTGTATTAAAGAAACTGTTTTTGTCTTAAAACTCATGAATTGGGCTGAAATATTTATATATGACTTGTAGTTATATTATGGCATTGATTGGAATGATAAGAAGATGGTCAAGTGGATCCATGACCATGCTGCCTCAATCTATTGTAAATGGAAGAGCTGGATCAAAACAAACCGCAATAAGGAAATTCCTGATGTAATACCAATAGAGTTTAAACATAGAAAGGAGGAGTGGAAGTGGATGTTAGGACACTTTGAATCTCCTGAGTTCAAGGTATATTAATTTCCTTGATTTGCTAATTTATTTTCATGATCAACTAGTGAAGGTTACAATTGTTGTCATTGTAACAAATTTGCTATTTCATGATCAAGTTTGGTCCCACATTTGCTGTTGTTACTGTAACAAATTTGATGCTGCTATTGTAACAAATTTGATGCTGCTACTGTGACAAATTTGGGACTGTTAGTTCTTATATTTGCTATTGACATATGCTATTGTTAGTTCTTATATTTGTTGTTGTTACTATAACAAATTTGATGCTGCTACTGTGACAAATTTGGGACTGTTAGTTCTTATATTTGCTACTGTCATATGACTTTCATATGCTACTGTTAGTTCTTATAAATTTTGAGATAACCACTAAGTAAGTGCATTGTATATCTTCTATAAATTATGCAGAGGCGATCGGAAGCCAACACCAAGAACCGGGGTGAGAAGAAATTGCACCACACAACAGGCCTGACACCTTTCATCTATGGGGCACTTGAGTTGAAGAAAAAGGGGGAACCGATGGCCCTACTTAAGAATTACGAGCTTGTGTATCTTGCTGATCACCCGGAAGCAATTAAAAATATAGTAAGTTGGCACTTGTTTGATGAAATATGTGAATAATTATATGCATTTTCTTGTTCATATAAATGTATTCAGTTTTTGTAATTTAATTAGGTCTCACATCAAGAAAATATCACTGTGATTTGGAAAAATAAAGAGTAAACTAGGTTTGACATTGGTAACTTTAATATGAAATAAGATAGAAGGGTGCATATGTTAGAATCAGTTTAGCTAACCTGAGTATACATGGAAAACATGGTAGCTGATTAATTAGGTATGTCTTTGTGATTTACTCTAAAGCAGGAAGTGACCAAATGGGTTAGGATATCCAACTATCCCAGTACATGCAAGTTTTGGAAATCTTCCGAATAGGAAATGCAAGGACTAGACATTAACAAAGTCATTCTGTAATCTATATCAAAAGAAACAAAAAGACTCTTTAGCATGCATTTGTGTTTTACATGGAGGTTTAATCATGATTAAGATCAGGGTATAGCTTAGCTCTTATTGAGCCCAACAACATTACATTTATCATTTGTGTTGTCTACTTTCCTTGGTGATTGGGTAAAAAAAAAGAATCATGTTGACATAAGTACAAATGTGTGTGCTTTAATCATCTACTGTATGTGTGTGCAACAATCAACTAGTTGTAGATGTGATGATATGTCTGTGCAACAATATATAAGTGGTGGTGATGAATGTGATTATATATATGTGTACCAATATATGCAAGTGGAGTCATTGAACTACATTTTTCAAATTAAATGCAGCAAAAGATCAGACAGGAGGTTGATAGGGTGACAGCCAAAGTGAGGGATGAGTTTGAGGTTCCCGATGACCAAATTGTACACTATTTTGATGAGCCGATACAAGTTGAAGTTTTTTTAAATGCATTAGGACCACGAAACAAAAATGAGGTTCGGGGTGTGGGAAGAGAAACTTTTGGTGTCACCTCTCAATCATCAAATTCTTCCACTGCAGGTGGTCAATCCTCAACATCGACCAATGCGATTGTTCAAGAGGCTTTAAGTAGGGCTGCACGTTTGGAAGAGGAAGGCCGAGAGACCAAAGAGCGACTTACACGAGCCGAGCAAGAGGCCCGAGAAGCCAAGGAGGATGCCCAAAAGGCTAAGGAGAAGAATCTAGAGGCCATGGACCGTATCAAGCGTTTGGAGGAGATGTGGACTGCAAGCAATCCATCTCAGCCAATTACAAACTCCCTCAGTGGTGGTGGTAGCTAACTAGTGTCATAGACTCTATCCTTGGCATTTTTGTTCATAGTTGATTGGGAAGCTGCAGCTGCATCATAACAGTGAAGAGTATGTGTTTTAATTCATACATTGTAATCAAATGTCAGCAGATTCCTTCTTTTTGTATATGACCTAGGGTAAAACTTGTTAACTACTTATATATTACCTACGTTGTATGAACAAATATATTTATAAATTAAATATTAAGTAATTTGTTGTGCTCTTTATTTATACATTAAATTTAGTAATTAAACAATTTATATGATACATGAGGTTTTTAATAGTTTCGTCGCCTAAGCAAACAAGCTTACCTCACGAAAAGCAAAATTTCGTCGTCTCAAAAATAGTCTCGTAAAATTTTACATCACGAACAATTTCGTTGACTAACATTCAAAATGACCACTATATTCGTCACCTAAGTGTAGATCTGCTCGTCATAATAGATCTTAGAAGACAAACTTATTCGTCAAGTAGATATAAACAGGACGAAAGAGTTGTCGTCGGCTAATTTTCTACTTAGACGACGAATTTGATACAGTGCCTCGTCTAAGACGTTACACGACCCACCTAAAGCGACGATTCTAAGGCGAGGATACTTTCGTCCCCTAAGTTCTTTTGTCAGGCCTTGTGTTCTTAGGCGACGAAATAATTTCCTCCCTTAAGTCGTTTATTCTGGTAGTGTTTCCGTAGCCAGAATCTGTTTTAACATGAAAAAAATAGCTATTGAACATCATTTTACTTGCTAAACCTGCATAACACAATGGAAATCCAATCCATTCCACAAAAACACAGAACAAATCAACTTTCAAATGTTGTTTATAAATGAAAGTTGTTGTTTGAAGCACAACAAAATTGATACAAAAGAGTGTCATACCGCACTTTCCTTCAAGCAACATCATCACCATTCCCCTAATATTAGCGCTAGTCAACTACCTCAAGTACTACTGGGTCGTGCAGCCATATATTCCCGCTGGAATGCCTCCATTGCTTCAACACGCTTCTACGTGGCTTCATTTTCCTCCCTGGACTTTTTGACTTCCTCTTCAGCTCGGGCAGCTGCCTCTTTAGCCAGTTTTACTTCCTCTTGAGCTCGGGGTGCTGCCTCCTTAGCCTGTTGCACGCTCTCCTCGGCATGTCGGGCTCTCTCCTCTAACTCTCGGCTTCTCTCCTCAGCTTCTTGACTGATGATGGTATGTGCTCCTCCTCGTCTCTTTACTGCCCGTCTGACCCCTCCTTCCATGCCTGCAATATAACAATATGAAAGTGACAAAGAGGATTGAAATCAAATAACAAGGCTTCTTTCATATTCTTAGAGATAGTTGATCATTGAAATTACATCCATTTATTGTAGATTTTTGTAACATGTACATATTAGTTTTGTAGAGAAAGCTAATCATTTAGATTACAAATTCCAACAGTAGGTGTAATATGTACACACTCCTTGTCATTCTATATATTAGTGTGTGTACAGTAGCATCAAAGATAAGATGAGCAATTACCTCTAATTGTTGTTCCTTTTCGATGTCCCCATGTCTCTTCGAGTATATCACATTCTTCGTCAAATGTGGCTTGGTGCACAATACCGGGTCTGACTCTCATTCTTTAACCATGTGATCAAGCTTCCTCTTTAATTTTTCCTTCCAACAGAAATGGCAACAAAAAGGTAAAAATGCAAAAGGGGTTAAAAAATATGAAGATATTTTATATTTATAGACTCAGGGGTTAATATGAAGAAGATGTATCATATTAGTATGCTATTAATAGACTCATGTGCAAGCAAACCAGCAAGCAACACATTATTCTATTGATCAAGTTTTTTTCTTAAACAGACTCTTAAGCAAGCAAAGAATAAAACCTTAACCAGCAAGCAACCAAAAATTCATCAAACAATAATACAGCTGTTGCCATTAAAACACTCACCGCTTTTTCCCTCCTGTGCTTGCTTAGTAGGTAAGCGTCCACTGCAGCACGAGCGCGCGGGGTCGGATGTCCCTGCATTAAGTACTCATCTGCCCTAAAACTGAGCGGTTTTGACCCACAATAGTAGTTGATCGGCTCAGGGTTTTTGGTTCGGTTCTCCTTGTTCCGGACGCTTACGATCTAATATATATATATATATATATATATATATATATATATATATGAGTTAGAATAGCTCTAATTAGTTCTTGAATTAAAAAATATATGTACAACCAATCACCAAGAGATAGCTTACCATTTTGTCTTTGTCCTGAAATTCTTTGTGGACCAAGTAGTCCCATTGCTCCGGACGGTGTAGGAATTCAAGCTGAACAACATCCCCGTGTGTATCCAAATGTTTATGACAATGTTTGTGGCACTTATATTTCCAATCGCGGTACCTCGAATTGGATTTTTCGTCAACCCAATTACACATTTGTTCGTCACTTGCTGGTATATCGTAGTAGTTCTGCCAAACACACCGAAAACATTGCACATTATGACCTTAATTTCATTAACAAAGAAAACATTTAAAAATAAAAAAATCAAACACATTCACCTGCAAATAATGCTTAACAACGTCCTTGTGATGGTCAGGTTTGAGCTCATAGAATGTGGAGGCTAGCATTGGCACGTGCCTGTTGACAGCGGCGCCAATGTCACGGACTACGAGGCTATGATTATCATTCGTGTGAGGTCCGATGTGGAAATCCGACCACTCAAGCTTGATGAGTCCTCCAATGGCCTTTAAAATCTGTGACATCTTGTTGCTAATCACAGTACGATGTTTCTGAACTGCAATTCTTGCAAGTAACAGTGAATGAGTATACTATGCACACCAAGATAATTGAACGAGAATTTGCGACTCCAATCAAACTCAACAACCAAACATATATCAAATTTTCCTGAAAGTAAAAACCTAGCACCATATACACAGGAATATTGATACAGAAGAGAGAGATTGGGCTGATCGGGTTTGTTCTTACACTGAATTGAAAGTACTGGGGGTCCGTTGGGAGCCTCAAGGCTGGCCGTGGCGGAGCTGTCGACGGTGGTGGTGTTGCGGAGTGGGGGAGCAGGTGGAGGAGAGATAGATTGGGCGGTGGTGTTGTTGCGGAGTGGGGGACCCGGCAGAAGAGAAGGTGAGACTGAGCTGGAGGTTGGAGGAGAAGAGAGATCGGCATTGGCTGGTGGTGTTGTCATCTGAGCTGCTAAGGCGGCTGCTTCTCGCCAGAGCTGTTGTTGGCGCTGTTTTGCTGACATCGGAGGCATGGCGGTGAGAGAAGGGTGGGGTGCGCGGTGTAATTGGCGTCGGGGTGTATGAGAGAGATTGAATGAGATTAGGGGGTAAGGCTTTTCCTTTTTTGCGAAAGGGAACCGGGTGAGGTTTGATCGAGCGGCACTATTGCGAGATTAGGGTATAATAATCATATCCCAGGCATTTATACCTACACATTAAGGGGTGTTTAAACATTTGGCCAAATGTTTGGCGCAACTAATTAGCCCGCCACCCAATTTCATTCAATGACGACTTTTGCCATCCCTCGTCGCCTGAAGTGAAATTGTCAAAAATTGACTTAATTTTTCTAGCAAAAAATATTTTTCTAGCAAACATTCAGGTGATTAAATTGAATAAATGTCGTCGCATCGGGTTATGATTGTTACATGTTCTTCATGCCAATTTGAAAATAAATTGATACTTTCTAATTAAACATAATAATATGTTAGACATTATCGATAATAATCATCATCATCATCTTCTTCTTCTTCATTTACCGACCATGGTATAATAGTGTCAGTTGATTGAAACCAATCAAGATCAATGGTAAGATAAAAAACCCCACTATATACCGGGGCAGGCTCTTGATAGGGTTCTTCGACTTGATTCCCAATAGGATGCCTCTCATTGTCGTCTGTTGCAAGTGTTCTAGCTCGTACACATTCCTATGTGACATCACATTCACTACCTTCCAAGTCTCTCCCGCCTTCGGATAATCTACGTATAACACTTGTCTTGTTGTGGACGCAAGAAAAAAAGGGGAATCCTCATACAAACTACTGTTTGTATCCATTGAGAACAAGCCATGATCTAGCTTAGTGCTGCCACACTTATAAGAGTCAGTATCGTACCACTTACACTTAAACAACACAACCGACATCCTATCTGTGTATAGTAGTTCGACCACATATTCAAAGATCTTGTAGTAATTGGTAGTTTATGTTTCTACCATCACTCCAGAATTTTGGGTATGCAAGTATTGGTCTTTATAGTATGATATAAACTTGACCCCGTTCACATAACACGTTGAATAAATATTGTGTCCTTGTGGTCTTCAAGCCAATTTGACTACCTCTGCTTTTAAGTAATCATTGTCAGCTCTTTCAAGGTCCGCAACCTACAAGATTGACAATATTAGTGTAAGGTAGATAGGAAGGTAGAATTTTGTGAAAATCAAAGAAAAAACCAAATATGCATACCCAATAACAGAAATAATGATGCAAATCAATCCTACGTGACTTCTCGTCATAGTTTGGATGTGCTGACGTATATAGCTCTTCATGTTGTTTAGAATAAAACTATCACATTATGAAGCAACTATATGAAGAAACTTCACAGGATCGATCGACACCAGTCGATATAATCGGTATATATATTTAGTGACCCTGTAAAAATTTCATCCACTTTGAACCTCGTTTGACCGTCGGAATTTCCAGTAAACCGAAAACAACATTAATATGTCATAAGGGAAGACCCATTACCAAAATACGAACATCGAAATCCGTTTACATATCTGAAATCACCTAATTTTTGTCACCGATTGTGTGTTGTCACACCAAAAAAACCCATTTGGCAAAGCCCCGGTCAATGAGGATTTTAATATGTCAAAACGCATTTTGTTTGTTGAACGTAGATACAGACAGTCAAATAATATCCAAAACGGACGAAATTTTTACGGGTTCCATAAATATATACTGATCACATCTGATGGTGACGATCGCCCATATTTCGAACTGGAATTATCGATCGCCGAAGTGTCCAGTAACGTATCATAACCTTTTATATTAGGTTTATAATAAAACTATCGCATTATGAAGCGACTATATGAAGAAAACTTCTCGGGATTGATCGAAACCAGCCGATGTGATCGGTATATATATTTAGTGACCCTGTAAAAATTTCATCCAATTCGGACCTCGTTTGACCGTCGGAATTTCCGGTAAACCGAAAACAACACTAATATGTCCTAAAGGAGGACCCATTACAAAGATGCGAACACCGAAAGCCGTATGCATAAATGAAATCACCAAATTTTTGTTACCTATCGTGCTAAGTCACACAGAGGAAACCTATTTAGCAAAGTCATGGTCAATGGGATTTCAATATGTCAAAACGCCTCTTTTTTTGTTAACCGTAGGTACGAACGATCAAACCATGTCCAAAAAACGGACGAAATTTTTATGAGGTCTCTATATATATATACCGATCACATATGCTGGTGTCGACCGACCATATTTCGAACTAAAGTTAGTGATCGTCTAAGTGTCCACTAATGTATCATAACCTTTATATTAGGTTTATAATAAAACTATCACATTATGAAGCGACTATATGAAAGGAAACTTATCGGAATCGATCGACACAGCTGATGTGATCGTTATATATATTTAGTGACCCTGTAAAAATTTCATCCAATTCGGACCTCGTTTGACCGTCGGAATTTCTAGTAAATCGAAAACACCACTAATATACCCTACGGGATGACCTATTACAAATATGTGAACGCCGAAAGCCGTTTGCATGTCTGAAATCACCTAATTTTTGTTACCTATCGTGCGCGGTCGCACTGAAGAAATCTATTTGGCAAAGCCCCGGTCAATGAAGTTTTATTATGTGAACACGCCTCTTTTTTGGTTAACCGTAGATACGGACAGTCAAATCATGTTAAAAAATGATGAAATTTTTACAGGGTCCCTAAATATATATATCTATCACATCTATTGGTGACGATCAACAATATTTCAAAAATTGATATTATTTGTGACTTTTTTAGGATGTTTTCTAATAATCTTTTATTGTTTCAAACACTTAAATTAGAGTATTATATATATTTTTTCTAATACGAGCCCGCAAGGCCCAACCCGGCCGTGGTTGGATCTTCGGCTTTATGAAAATACTCGGTCCGTCCCGGGCCCGGCACTGATGGGCCGGGCCAAGCCGAGCCCGGCCCGTTAACGAGCCCTAACAATCTCTATGACAGCTTTTTCTACTTCAAATCTGGGCTAAGTTAATCAAATAAATCTTAGTAGACCAACACCTACTTAGATCTAGGCGAAGTATTTTTCAAATAGATCTTGGTAGAATAGTAGTCCAACTATGACCAAAACAAGTAATATAATTCAATTTTGTTACAAAAGAAAGTAATACGCATCTGAATAAGGAGAATCATCATCTGTATTCATTGATAAAGAGGCATTTATATATGCATTACATTGAATATCTCATAGATTCATGGATTATATATTCTTCCTTATCTAGACTAACCTATACTAATTAGGACAAGATACACCAAAAGATTACAAAGATAATTCTCCTACAACACTCCTCCTTGTATCACGATCCTAATATGTCATGGTGCAATATTGTTACCTCGGTAAAAACCTTGTCAAGCAAAACAAAAACCACTTGGGTAAAATAAAAGGTTGGTCGAAAGGACAAATAGCACAACACACCAACTAGAGTTAAGATAACATGTGGTATAGACTCCCCCTGAAGTCTGCAAAACAAGTCCTCCTGATCGGTTACTCAATCTTGGAGTTTGGATAGATAGCGTATACGAACATTCTTCACATTCTTCAAAAATAGCAATGGGTCAAACGATTTGAATATCAAATCTCGCTAAACATTTTTAAATCAAACATATACACTTATCCGTACATGGATCAAAAGAAAGAGAATTGCATGACAACTCAAAATAAGAGTTTGCAATGAAAAATAGATTCACGCGTAGTATGACCTTCACTCATTCTGGAAAGTAGACACCCGTGGCTTTCTAGTGATATGTGGTTTCATTCTGAGCTGATCACAAAGCTCTGTCGAAGTTGACTCAGCTACAGGTTCCAGACAGATCCGTCATATTTTACTAAAACAGCTATAATCAGTCAATATAATAGATATGGTCAAATGGTTGGTGTCTCTGGAAAATAGACATATAGAACTTTCCAACAAGTGAGCTGACCTATAGGTGCCGTGGAAGTCGACCTACGAATCTAGACAGATTCTGACATCGCTTTATTAAAGTGTCTTTCTGTAGGGATATAGGATTTAACGTCATACGTGATGTGATCAAGCACTGACATATGTGTGAGCGCACTCTGCTATCATCTTGACCTTACGAGTTTAAACCGAATGAGATGTCGAGTCAAGTATATTACAACAAGTACATGCATACACATATCATACTTAAATATTATGAGTTTCATCTCTTAAGACTTATCATCGCTCAAATGGCGGAAACACATATTTTCCTAACTTTGATTGAATCATGGAACACTTGTAGGCATTGGTTTAATGTTCTTACTGCCTTTAGCCAACCGATGAATAACATCATCAATAACGGTCATCACTTTTGAGACCGAGTATAGTCAAGATCCTCTCATTCTAAGTACAGATGCATGCTATATTGCATATCCCCAAACAGTTATGGGTATATTACTTATGTGTAACGAGGGCTTTAGCTATGAGCTATAACCGCTTAATTATCGCTCCTGCTCATCCAATCTGCATAATGAACATGGGATTACGGGATATTCAACATCTATCCGGGCTATAGAATAAAACGTCTTCAAAGTGAATTCTCCTACATTATCCAGTCAAAGATATTTGATTAGATGGTCAAGGTGAGGAGCCCTGAGTTTTAAGCAAGGAGATTTAGAATTGCTTTTTTGGCTCTTAGTTCATCAAGAGTCGATCACACTTCATTTTAATATCCTTACTTTAATCAAGTTATCGCACTCCGTGGTCTGGAGGCACTTGAATTAGGTTAAAATTAATTAATTCATGATCTTTATCTACATCTCTTAACTTAGTCCTAACAGAGATGATATGTGACCACAAGCTGAAAATTCAGTTGTTTTGGAAAACACCTAACTGACAAGGTATTAAGAGGACAAACTGTCTCATATTTGATTTCAGTGCATTTTGTAGGAGAGTGTGCGCCATAAGATGAGTCTAAACTCTTTTATTTCTTACTACGCCTAATAAATGTATAACCGATATGATTTACATATGCGGTATTGGCATTACCTGAGTAATGACCTATCTCTTTGTTAAAACTAGATCCTACGGCTTTCCAGGAAGTTGTGGCAGAGACATGGGTCAATCATCATCATCAATTCCTGCCGGATAACACTTTCCATGTATGCTAATCTACAATGTTAGAATTTTGCTTCAACAAAGTATGTATGGTTCGACATCAAACTTATTTAACATCGTCATTCTTCGAGATCTCTAATTTGGATTAGTATTGATATTGAGGCGTCCCCCAATAATAATCATCATCCAAGAAAACAAACGACTGAGTATTATTGATCATAGATCAAATTGTGCCATAACTCACATTCAAGAAGTTTATCGAACCGAGTGGTCTCTCCACACTTAAGTAAGAGCCATGGACTAGTGACACCATCTACCACATTTGTGGAGTTACCATGTCACCAACAAAGAGTGACTATATGTCCATCTGTCGGACATCAATCCTTACAAGCATAATTGCAGCATGTATCTCTAATCTCGTCACTTCTATTTGTAGGACTATAAGGAACCTCAAGAAGCACAGTGGGACAAACCACGACAAAACCAAGTCGTTGAACTTGAACAAACTTGTTCTTCTCTCTCCCTAACGAGGGGGAGACTGGCTCATTAAAAGTGACTAAACGAGATCGCTTGTTAAAATCTTTATATAAGCGGACATAGGTAGAAGTGCATGTCTTATTCAAAGATAAAATTCAACATCAAATAACTCATCATCATGCTTGTGGAGGTGCAATTTGACACATAAAATATGTGGACGATAAACCGTTAACATAATTCGTTAAGAAACATGCATATTGTTAGACTTGAAACACTAACATGCGAATCGTTACAACCGTAACGTCAATGATAGTGGTATAGATGGATACCGTAAAAAAAAACATGCTACAAGCTGTAGCTTATGGTTCGAATTGTTGGTTCGTTGGAAGCCTAGGCACATCAACAACCAATACTGAACCTTTGTTTTACACTTCCTTCAATGGTTCACTGATTTTCCGAACCCCGAATGATACAAAATTATAGGAATAAGTACACATGGGTGTTAGGAATCCAATGTCACTGGCCTCACTGCCTGAACCAGTTGAAAAAGCACCGAACTGGCCGGAATACTCGCTGGAGGTCAGTGATCACTTGTATTGAGCGGTTTTCACCATGTTCCAAGTCTCCAAATGGGCTCCAATTTTGTGAGTATGTAGCTTTGGATATTAGGATTCAGTGGCAGCAAGTAGCACCTCAATATCCTACCTAAAAATAGCTGAACCGATCCTCACAATGACAAGTCCGCAATCTAGAAATCCTGAAATTTTAGGCTTTTTTAAGTTTTTGTCATTGTTTGGGTGCTCCATAACATCGAAGTGTTATGGTTTGAGTTTAACCATGATATATGTATCACCACAATATATTTTATCCTCAAAGTGAATCATGATAAACCAGTTTCGGCTTCTATCTTATGTCTCATTCTTTTTAGCGTAGGAGAGTGTATGTCACTCCTAAATTTTAATTTTGCTAAAAAATAGGCTTGGAGATTGAGCATAGTCAATGAAGGATCATAGCGGGGGCTTATGCACTTATTAACGCATAGATTACATCTGCATTACTTTAGAGGAATTATATTGATCTGTATAATATCTTTGGTCAAAAGAATAGCATATACAAGTCACCGATTCATTATTCGGAATTATAGTATCGTGAATAATAGATAAGAACGCTTTCGCAATGAGTTTTTTTAGGTGATAAATAATGTTGGCACAAATATTGCCTTCAATTAGCTTATCGTCTCATCAATTTTATTCATGGTCTCCGTTGTTAATTCATTAACATAGACAACTACTATGACAAAAAACCAATTCTTAGGTTCAATTTCTCTCTTCATGCATACATACATGTGACTTGAATCATAATGTCATAAGACATTTAAACCACTCGTGATTCTATGTGATGATCTAGTCATCGTAGTCACAATGGATTAAAAACTAAATCCATAAATAGCTTTAAGTTGTTTTAGTTATGCACTCAATGTCTCTTGAGCATATTTATAAACAAGAATATAGAGCAAGTAGTCTTAGGTCAAGACATATAAACATCACAATATAAACCTC
This sequence comes from Argentina anserina, assembly GCF_933775445.1. Lineage (NCBI taxonomy): Eukaryota > Viridiplantae > Streptophyta > Magnoliopsida > Rosales > Rosaceae > Argentina > Argentina anserina. The sequence goes on from NC_065877.1 coordinate 21,455,583, forward strand.
GGCAAGTACAATAAAGTAACCTGAATGGCCGACTAAAGTTACATAAGGGTTTTTGGAGCCTCAAACGTCATCAAGAGTAATTTTGACATGCTAATATCAACATATACACCATATATCAAAATACAAAGGTCGGTATTGCTTTGACATACCCAAAAGGGTTGCCGACGTCAAAGAATAGAAACAAAAGGGCTAGGAGTTCGTGGGGAGGCCAAGAGGGCCGTACAGGTGACTGCGGAGGCCTTTTTGATGCCATTAGGGGTAATTCGTGTGGCGGACGGAACATCTTAGCGATACTGCCAAATCAGTAACTCGCGAACCTGTTATAGTTTGCCACTCCCCTAATCTTGTACGAGTATTAGTTCAATTTGAACTTTGTGTAAACATCACCATTGTTTAAAATTGTGGAATATAGAGTGCATTACATGCCATGTAACACTACAAATCATCACCAAAATAAGGTGGAAAACATGTCATAACAAGACATCAATCAAGGCTTCATCATGCCAATGAGGCATAAATATGCTATAACAAGCATTGTCGGTTCGAAGTAAAGCCGAAAGCAAATGCTCATGGCTAGGAGTCTTTCGGCATTTTGGAATGCTAGTTTGCAAAGTGTTGATCAAAATCAATAGATGATGACCTAATCCGACAAAGATTATGAAGAACCGAAACAGATGTATAACAACAACATCAAAGATCATATAAGTGTGCATTGCGCCATACAAAGATCGTGTAAGCCTGACTTATGCCACAATTAAAACTGTGGGCTTATGTAGGTAGTGTCATGTAATGTGTTACATTGCATTAACATATTGCTATTGGTAATGAAACCATAAATGCATCGAGGCATTCTCGTATGTTCATTTACTTGAACTACATGAGAATTTTATAGCCAACAATTGGATTGAGATCTTAACTATAAACCAATTTAAAAAATGCATCGACTAAGTAACATTAGTCACAAAAACTTAGGAATAAATGGATATGTAGTCATTCAGACTATTAACCGAAACATTTATGTTTCATTATTTTCTTTTGATAACCCTAATGTATAATTGCTTTAAAAATCTGTAATTGTGAGAAGATATTCTCATGTTCTTCCATGTAATGAGTGTCTTGTTTCAATAACTTCTCATATCTAACTCTTGTATATATTGACCAAAATGTTTATGTCTTTTAATGAAACAATGTTGCACCAAAGGAAATTAATCCGGACTAGGTGCATAAATACATCCAACATGAAAATGCCAAATTTTCAGGCGCATGTTGCGGTCAACAAGAGTGAAGATTCATTATGTATCAATATACAATACAATTTCCAAGTACTGAATTAGAGGTAAAGTCCCAAAGTATGGTAACTCAATTCAATAAACCGTGACAAATTCCGTCACAATGATATAAGTGACAATTTTCGTCACAAATCGATGGTATAAGCGACAATTTCCGTCGCAAACCGATGTTTGTCCCATTTTTTTTTCAAACTTGTAGCTACGTTCAATGGCTACGGATGGTATCGGTGGCACTCACAACCACCCTTAAAACTCAGTACCAGGGGAATCATATCCCTATATACCACCCGAGAAGTGAAAGAATCGGGTTGAAAAAGAAATGGAGGTTGAAAGTGCCCGACGAAAGACAAAATTCAGAAGAATTAAAATTGCATAAAAGCAGCAACGTTAATTAAAACATACTTGGTTGCTTGCCAAATAAACAGCGCAATAGTTACTCTTGCTTAATTTCCACAATCATGCTTGATTCCACGAATGCGTCGCGAAGTAACTCTCACCATTTAATTTTGTATCGTCATGTGATAAATTTTACCAAAATGAAAAATATTTGGCTAGTTTTAATTTCATCACATAAATAAAAATAGTAAAATTAAATTAAAATTACTGTGACGGGTAAAAACACTTTTTACCTAGGAGTAAAATTATCATGCCCCTATTTTTTACCGATTTACCATAGAGGTAAACACCTCCCAAACCTAGTCAGGTCGGGTTGATACTACAACTTAGTCGAATTCTGGGTCAAGGTCTATAATCCGGGTCTAGCTCTAGGATTCAGGATGTCGTCGAGGCAAACCGCCGGATTGAACGCAGAAGTCGTTGAATTTCCCTTGATGCCACAATGCTGCTGGGTTCTCGCCACAACTGGAAGAGAAAAGAGGCTCCGACTTGCTGGGTTGACGGCGGCGGTGCTGCCTTTGGGTGCCTAGATCAGATGAGATCTTAATGGTCTGTGACGGCGTCGACTGGCTGCTTGGAGAGTCAGTGGTGTTGGGTCATCGCCTGAGCTGGAGATCGACGCCATTGGAGATCGGAGAAGGAGGGGGTGCCCATAAAGAATTTCTGGGTGCCCATTGATCAATTTTTTGTTTTTTTTGTAATTGTTTTTAGTAGAATAAATTTCTTAGAGTTTTTGATCTTCTTCTGTCGGATTTTTCGTGACAGAAGGACTTTTTTTCAATCATCTTTTGCCGAATTTTTCATGGCATAAGGAATTTTTTTCTTCTTCAGAATTTAGGGTTCTAGACTAGGAACTTAAGGTTAGAACTATGTGCTGATAACGTGTTACAGAATAATATAATATACATATGAATAAGGAGAATCATCATCTTTATTCATTAATAAGGAGACCTTTATTTAGGCATTACATTGAGTATCCCGTAGATTCAGGGATTATATATCATTTCTTATCTAAACTAACCTATACTAATTAAGACAAGGTACACCGGAATATTACGGAGATAATTCTCTTAGAGCATCTCCAACAGCTTTGGCAAAATGTCTCTAAAATGGAGAAGCAAATGTTAAAATCTCTAAAAAATTTATGATTCAACTCCAACAGTTTCTCCATTTTGCATATTTATGCATTTATTACAACTACATCCTTATTTGTTATTAACAATACAATATTCTTTTTTAACTTTTTTTACATAATATAAATATTTTATATTTAAAACAAATTTAAAGGCAATATTTATTACAATAATCAATTATGATATGAAGGCCAAGAAAATCTAAAACATTATTATTTCTCGAATTTCCTTTGAACTTATGCTTGAGAGGAAAAAATGATGGGAACAAAGTTGAAATTTTCGGTGAAGGATGCTTGTTTGGCATGTCTACCATATCTGCATGTATCTAAATTGTGTTCTCCTTCGTAATCACGAATCAGCCACTTCAATCAAGCAAGTTCCAATTCTCTTCACACATATGTCTAAACCGATTGCAGTGGCTCTTAATCCTTCCTCTCGGTTCAAGTTTCACTTGCAGTATGCTTACTTTCTTCTCCAAACTCATATAATGTCCTCAAGCTAAGATCTTTCATTTTTCAACTTCAAATGTCCTGTCTCAACTCCATTTTCTCTTGATGTATGTTTTCTACCATCATCACGGCAAAAGCATCATGTTTCAATTCTCGATCAAATCCTAATAGCCCTTCTCTTCTATAACTAGCTTCTTTACGTCAAGCTTAGATTGTTCTTTGGAGAATAGCAACCACACCTCTCAGTTTATAAGCTCTCACTCCCTCTACTCCTACAAGAAAGTTCAGATCTCTTCATAATTGAGGGCAAAGTGGTTTGATTACCTAATCCCTTGACTATTAAACAATACCTCTTCCAATCTTCTAAAATAGCTTAGCTATTTGCAAATCCAACATTACAAAAATCAAACAGGGAGGTACAAAATTCATACAAGGAAGAGGTGCATGCAATTATACTAGATTATTAATCTTAGAAGTGGCAGACCCAGGTCAGCCAAGAAACATACCAAGCTCAAAGCCTCAAAGAATACTCTCACATACAAAGTCTCATTCAACTCCCAATAAGCTAAACAGAAGGACATAACTAAAACATCAGATAATTTCATCCAGAACCTCGTCAAAGAACACGGGGACAATTAGAGAAACCAAAAATCAAAATTGTAAGAACTCAATCGAACTCGAAATTTAACTACACACTTGTAGAGCATGAAAATGTGATAGATACCCATACCACATACAACCCAATCGTGGCCAGAGTCGCCGGAATTAGCTATGAAATTCGTTGAAGAAACTCATAGCAGTCGAAGCTTCCGACCTTCGATCGTCTCTCCTTCATTGGAGAGGGAGAAACACATGGCAGCAAAGACTTTGGGGAACTTATCAGTGACAATTGTAACGTCGAGTCGCTGATTGTGCAGGAGTGTGGCAACTGACGTCAGCGGTGCTGGAATATTAGGAGGTGGTGTTGTATTGAGGTCTTTTTTTATTGGGGTCTTCGATGTAATTGTTGGAAAATAAGGAGGTAGGAATCTTAGGGAGTTGCGAAACATAATTAAGGGGGCGTTTGGCAAAATTTTGCATGTTGCTACAAATTTGTAGAATGAGCTCTTCTCTCTCTTTTTTTATTTTTTTTATTTTTTTTATTTTGAAAAATGGGACGCAGAATCTATTAAAGTGAAAAAAACCTAATATTTTGCAAAATATCTATTTTTTTCTAAAATATTAGAACGGTTGGAGATACTCTTATAAATTTTAATTTTTTTTCATGTATTTATCCCTGCATTGACCATTACAAAGAGAGATTCAAAGTCAAAGTCAACTAAACTAATCACAACTTCGGATGCAAGGACATTGCACAGCTTTAACTTCAAATCAAAGTCCTCTTCTATCTCTCAATACATTTTGCACCCAACTCTACCAACTGGGTTGTCTTCTGTTTCTGTCACTATCTGCAGGAACACTAGAGCCATGGAAATGGATGCAGACTCTCAGGAAAGAGAAGCACTCCACCATGAAGGCCAGAACAAAAAGGAGAAATCTTCAGTGTAGGGTCTCTCTGGGATTTGCTATGGAGTCCTATAAATTGGGTCAAAATGCTCAGTAGTGAGTTGCATTGGAGCTTTGTGGTCAGCGTGATTATTGTGTATGGAATCAGTCAGGGTCTCAGTATGGGATTGAGTAGAGTTAGCATACAGTATTACTTGAAAGATGAGCAGAAAGTGCAGCCCTCTGAGGCCCAAGTTTATTTGGGGATCATTCAAATTCCATGGCTTTGGGGTCTTTTCACTGATGCTCTTCCTATTCTTGGGTACCGCAGAAAGCCTTACTTTGTTTTTGCTGGGAAATAATCGTAACTCAGTTAATTTCAGATGCTGTCTTTTGTTTTCTTATTTGCTTGCTTATTTGTTATGTTATTTGTAGGTTAGATAACTAGATTCTGTGAATATATATATATATATATATATATATATATTTTGTTGAATATTATAGGAAGTGACTTATCTGGGATAGAAAAAAAAAAGGTTCAAAAAATCATGTTGAAAATTTTCTGCTTTTAGAGTTTCAATTTATGTTACAGCTTTGTAGCTGGTTCTTCTGAAGGTCGTACTTAATTAGCTGTGGAAGATAAAAAAATATGGGGACTAGCACATAATTGTAAATCTCGGATAAATTTGAATATCAGGATAGCTTAAGGTAAATGCTTCATCTTATGGGAGATGATTGCTCACTGTGTGCTTCCAAGATATAATCTTTTGTCTTTATATGTGAAGCTGTTTAGTTAAAACCTCAATGACCTAACTTGTTGGCTATTGAATTTGATGTGACCATCAACAGGAAAGCAGCAGAGCAGCAGAGTGATAAGAGTTGGTAGGATTAAAGTTTGCACAATGAATAGGGTTTAACTTCCATATCTATGTACAAAAGCTAAGCACATATAGTAGTGTTTCTGTTTGTTTGGAAGTAGAAGAGTCTTTTTGTTCCTCAATAAGTAGCACCGATTTTGTGTATTCCTTGACCTTAGGCTATAGTAGTTTTCCTCTTAATGAACCCTTTTATTATAAATGTGCAAATTATCACTATATTAGTGATTTTCTTGTGTATAAGTATATTTTAGGTATCCTATTGCTGCATATAGTTAACTTGAATCAAATAAAATAGTTGTCAAGTAACAATTCATGTTATTCAGCGCTTAGTGAAGATGTGCATGACTGAAGTATACCAACGGTGTAGGTTTTGTGTGAGCGCTCAATTGTTCCTAAAGGAAACCAACAATTTTGCATGGTAATAAGATCAGTTTCAATCTTTGGGTAGTGATAACTGATTTATACAGAAACTCCTGAGATTTATGGCTTATTTACCAGAAGACGTTTCCCTTCTTTTGCTTTATTTTTTCTTTCCTTCTCTTTCCAGGTGTAATTGGGGTTGTGTCCATGCTTGTGCTATCACTGGACAAGAAATTAGATCTCACATTGTCCCTGTTGTCCCTCATGGTGGGGAGTGCTGGAGTAACAATAGCAGATGTGACAATTGATGCTTGTGTTACAGAAAACAGTATTAGTCACCCATCCCTTGCTGGCGATATGCAAAGCTTATGTGGATTGAACTCTTCAATTGGGGCACTGGTGGGATTCTCAATTAGTGGATTTTTTGTTCACCTTCTAGGGCCTAAGGTTTGCTTCTGCTCAAGTTCCTTTACATCGTATTATGTTGTAACATGCAATATAATTTTGCACATCAGGGTAATTTTTGGCTTCTCCAAGTCTTAATATGGTTAGATGGTGCAAGGGAAATTTGATTCCCTAGCGTTCAATGATTATCACTCCCTTTGTCTGCAATCAAATGATGAGATTCAGTGATAGTTCTCAACCTTAAAAACTCTGATTCAAACATTTAATATTTGTGATCTACGGGATACATTTCAGTTGTAAAATTTCGTGCGAGCGTCAATTAGATTGAACATATTCACTCTCATTATAGATTAACTGTAAAGTTTGGAGCAGATTATCACTGGGATAAGCAGTTTTGGAGCACCTTTTTTGTTAAGTTAAAATTCTGTTTTAACATGACCAAGTACGGTACTTCTACAGGGTGTGTTTGGGTTGCTCAGCATTCCTCCGGCTCTAGTCAATTTTGTAGGGATGATGCTTAGAGAATCCCATTTCCACAACTTTTCTCATAGACGGGTGAGATCTGGTTACATCTTATAATATAGCTTTCTTAACTCCGGCTTTATGTTGTGCTCTCACCTATCTTTTGATTCAGGTCAGTGAAATGTTTGCGGATTCTGGAAAGGTTATGTGGACGACTCTAAAATGCAGCCGTGTATGGAGGCGTTGTTTGTACATGTATCTGTCACTTGCTTTGAGCTTGAGTGTCCGTGAAGGAATGTTTTACTGGTACACAGATGTAAAGGGAGGGCCATCTTTCTCAAAGGTACCATTGATTATATCTATAAACAGAATTTCATGCTGCCAACTTGCTGCATTTGGATCCGTTTGTAAGTTTTGTGGTCTGATGTTCCTAAAAACATATATTTTGCAGGAGGTTGTTGGGTCTATATACTCTGTTGGTGCTCTTGGCTCCCTTCTAGGGGTCCTCCTCTACCAAAACATTCTGAGAAATTGCCCTTTCCGTGATGTGCTATTCTGGGCTCAGTTACTCTATGGTCTATCAGGATTGTTAGACTTGGTGTTTGTGTTGCGCATAAATTTGAAATTTGGTTTACCAGACTATCTTTTTGTTGTGATTGATGAGGCAGTTACTCATATGATTGGGCGTCTTAAGTGGATGCCTCTCCTTGTACTTAGTTTGAAACTCTGCCCTGCTGGTATAGAAGGCACTTTCTTTGCTCTGCTCATGTCCATTGATCATGTTGGCATTCTTACATCTACTTGGGTTGGAGGCCTCTTACTCCACATCTTGAATATCACACGGACACAGTTTGATAATCTTTGGATTGCCATTTTGATACGGAGCATATTGAGAATTTTACCAATTGCACTACTTTTCTTAATACCTCGAGCTGATCCAAATTCCTCCATTCTTCCATCTGAGATGTTGAGGACCAAAAAAGGTGATGATCTTGAGTCTGAAAATCTTGAAATGGCCTCCCTTGTCAATGCTACCTGACCAGAGCGAAGGAAGTATACGATTTCGATTTGAAGAAAGATTAACATATAGTGAATAGTGACTGTTGTCCATACTGGAGATAAAGATTCAAATACCAGAACTACCTCCCTGACAGGTGGCCATATAAAATTCCACCAAATTAGTAAGGGACATGATTATTGCCACAGTCAAGAACGCAGGTTTACAAGCTTCTTTGGTCACTTATAGTTTGTTATTGTCTTACAGTTACGAGAAGGTAGCTGGAGAAGCTTGACGGTTTGAGGTCCCTCATCCTTGAGTTTTTTTAGTACATTTTAAATTGGAAATCTTATATGTTCAGACGTCTTGATATCTCCAATTTGACCTGCTTTCAGTAGCAATATAAGCTGTTCAAAGGAGTTGAATACAATATACACAGACCATACTTTATTGCCCTTACAATATCGAGGACCAGTGGCTTCGCACCAGAAACTCCACGGTGATGACAGAACTTATTTTTCTTTTCCTTAGTGTTCTAATATTCTCGCAAAACCTGTTCATTATTAGTTATTGAACCTTTGCTGGTAGTATCTACCCTAGTCTATAACACGAGAAACAATTCGTCTTTTGTGTAAGAAATGAGTTTCCACTATATGAAGAAACAGGCAGAGAATAAGTATGTGAACCTTTTGTGGTAACATTAGTCGCTCAAAGACTCAAAGTATTAGTTACATCAGACAGATTATACAGAAAAATAATATATAGCTCTTGATAGTATCTTTATTACACACAAGGGCACTCATACATCACAAATAGCATTCATATATTCTATACCATATCCCCATTGTAACATCAACTATTTATACAATATAGGAACTAAGACTATTGCCTGAAGATTTGTTGCCAACAGGTTGGTTGGCTTTACTTCTGAAGAATATATATGCATAAACAAACCTATAGGAAGTATATCATCGTAAACCTGCAACTCTACATGAAGCTGCATGATTCTTCTGCGAATCCCAGCTTAGAGTCTTTAGTATTGTATACAACCCTTTGGTTTCTCTGCTGATAATTCCCAATAATAGCCACCTCATCTTCATAGGAAAGACTTGCAAGTGCCAAACAGATCTGTGATGCATCGGTCTTCACCAGATAGAAAATTCCGTTTACATCAACAGTCAGCTCTGCATCTCCCTCAAAGTGCATTTTCATTGTAGGAATGTTAACTTCTTGATATGAACTAAGGTTGAAACAAGTGTCCAAAATTGAAAACTCCGGTGCTGGAGGGTATCCGGAAAACTGCTTTAGAAACTCTTCCTTAACAGCCTTGTAAACTGAAGGAGGCAGTCTTGAAATAACAGTCCCAGAATCGATCAGAATCCCACCACTTGCAAAATTAGGAACATGTAATGCCACTCCCCCAATACTTATACCAGTGAGGTTAAGGAAATAGAAGGTGGATAGCTGTGGATTTGCAATCATTCTAGTGTAAGAAATAGGAGTTGAATTCTTGTAGATTGAAGAATCCCCACCCATAATTAATGAACCAGAAGCTGCAGCTTCTGTTGAAGGTAGGCAGTAAGAGAAAACTCCACCAAATAAGCTAGATGTTTGAGTAACCACTGAGAGACCATCACTCCTTCCCAAACCCATCAAACCGGAAGCTCCCCCAAACAGACCTTTATTGTTTCTGCCACAACCAAACACAAAATTTTCCACAGGTGTAGTTCCAAGATTGAGATGGTCTCGAGCAAGCTCACCCCGAGTGTAGGAGCCATCACCATAGTTCACAACATAGTTACAGGTCTGAGGATTGCTCCCACAAACTCCTGAATTCCCAGTTGCAAACTGGAGAGCTTGACAATCTGTTGAGTTGCACAAAACTGATCGGTATGATTTAGACTGAGATGGGTTAAAGAGAGGTTCTTGTTGATTGTAACACAATTTACAAGGTTGGCATTGAACCCAAGTCAAGTCACTGCCTGTGTCTACAATCACTGTCATATTTCTACCACCCAATTCCACAGTTACAATGTAGTTAAGTGTTTCTAGCCTTACGCCAGAAGTTAATGGAATTTGAGCTTCTGATACATATTTGGTAGTAATGCCAGAAATCCTATTTCGGAATTGGGATTGCAGAAACCGAACATGTAGATCATCCATCATTAAACGTTTCTGTTGCTTTTTGTTCCAGTCTGCAACCTTTCCAGCTGAGCAATAATCTCTGTGTTTTATTTCCAGTATAGTTGCACCTTTTTCCCTTCCTATAAAGAATATAAATGAAAGCATCCAATTTAAATTTAACTCGGGAAAAACTGTGAAGCTGAAGAAGGGGTAGGCCAACAGATTGTTCGCAATAAGTCTATATTATATCTTCACGTTTATATTCAATGGCCCATAACAGTGTCATGTACCCAGAGATCTCTTCCAAGATTTTACAGTTCGATATTGATTGTTAATTAGACTAATGAGGCCATAAAGCACATATAAAGGCCAACAACTTCAAAATTATTCCAGCGTAGATATGTACAAAAAGTAAAGCCAAGATAGACTATCCAATCAAAAACAGTTGAATGTCCTTCCTGGCAAGCAAACTCCCACAGGGAGAGAGAGAGAGACATAGAGATAGCCACTGGTAGTTCTTTCATAGATGCAGAGAACTACAAGTTCTTTAGATCATAATTAAGAAAATAAAGAAGGATCTTGCGCAAGTGTATAACAATCCCAAAGTGGAAGGAATATACAAAAGAAAGTAAGAAAACCTATATGCGGTCGGTATTAGAATTGCATGATTAGTACTTATCATAAGCTAGTTCCTTTTGCTATACAAGAAACACTTACTTGGTTTCTGGGAGATGCAAGCACTAGTTCTGGTCGTTCCAGTTCCACCATGCTGCTGCGAACGAAACTCTTGCAGGTCGAGCACCTTGTTCTTTTCTCTAAAACCCTGAACCCCATTTCCATGGGCATCGAGGCAAACAAGAAACAGAAACAGAAGGAACTGCAGAAGAGGTTTGGCATCGGCCATTGTAGTTTAGGATGATGAATATAGGAATTGTGGTGGTGCAGATCAAAACTGGAAGGAAGGCAAATTATATGGTTGAGTTTGTGAGGAAGAGGGAGAGAGTGGGAGAGATTCTTAGGGGTTGGAGTTTGGCAAGAGAACAAAAGAGGAAGGGCTGGCTTTTAGGACCCCAGTGGTGCATGAGAATTATTGGAGTTTCACGTGCATATAATTTCTGGTTAGAAAGAAAGAAAAACAAGTCCTAGTGGTGCTGTACCTGTATTTATTTGATTAAAGAGAGAAAAAAATGATGCATAGTTAAGAGCTTTGTCACATTACAAATAATATCGTTGGTTCACACTCAACTTTCCATGATAAGGACTCTGCTAGCTCTTCACGGATTTGATAAAACCATTGTGACAAACTTACACACCAAACTATGGCAAAGGTTAGGGTGTGCATGCATTTTTCCGGCCTAAACTTTCTTTTGGTTTCGAATACTATATGAAGCTTCTTATAAATTCAGTGTAACGGTGCAGTCTTAGTTATTGATCATAACCATCTACATATGATCGAGCTCAACCATGGAGTAATTATTATGTGTACCCACCACACCACGTGGCACTGCCATATGGTGTACCCAACCAATCATATTACGACATGATATAATTAATATGCACGCGATGAAAATGATAAAAGTTTATTTACATATAAGAACCAATCAGAAATAATCACAGTAAAAAATGGACCAATAACATTAAAGGGATACGCTACGTGAGATATATGGCGGGTATATATAATAATTTCTCCGATGCATCTATCTTTCTAATCGTATATATCCACTATTATGTATAAAACCTATCCATATTACCGGTTAGGTTAGATAAACTTTTGCTCATAAGATGAGCTTAGGTACATATAGAGTACGTACAAGTAAAACATATAACCCTATTCCGCCTTGCAAACTAATAAAATATTCAGAGAAAAACAATTCTTGACTATATATAAGTACTTCGAACCAAATTAGAGATGCAGAATGCATATGCCTTATTCTCGAACGTGATTATGAAATGAGCTGGCTAATTAGCAACAACAACAACAAGATACATCAATCAAACTGAAGGAGGAAGCATTATGCCCCTCACCAGCTAGTGAAGGCGTTTCCCACTTGCGCAATTTGGAATTCAACATAATTTGTGGTACTAGAAGCACTGATGCAGTGATAGTGGTAGGCACCATGCCTCATCTACGTACCTTCAATTTTAACTCATGCATATGGCAAATTACTAAGGCTAAGCTCTTATATGATTTTAGTGGCAGCCGAAGGCTACAACTCGATCGATCGTATCCCAAATGTCCAAGAATTTGTGTATTGTCATGCATCTGAATTCCTTCCCCTTCCTGAATGTTGATTTTCAAACAATTTTCACTGTTGAGCATTCTTGGGGAGCAAAAGCAACGTTAATACTTAATTAATTATAAAGGATCGATATATCATATATGGTATCGTTTAGGGTGAACCTGCTAGGAACACAAGAATTAGCAGACCGATAATTCAATCGAAGTAATACATGCAATATATGTACGTGAATTGATATTAATAATAATAATAATATAATTTGTCATATAAGGGAAGAAGCGGCATGCTCAAATGAGTACATGGAAAGTATGCAGTTCTTTCTTTGAATATATCAGAAATTCAAAATGCATTACCTTATTTCTACTACTATAAAACACACCCTTCAAAAATCATTAAATTATGTTTTGTCCAAAATACCATTTTTATTAACCACAATTATATAAAGAGATTGTGTTAAAAAAATTAAAATGGAAAAACTTTCAAAAAATAAAATAGAACATACAACGAAAAATTAAGTATGTTTTTGTCATATTTACACAATAATCCGTGCGATAAATTAACACGTGCATCGTACGGGTACGAGTCTATTACTGAAATTAAATGTTCATACAGTCAAAAGAAATATATATTTCAACTGAAAAACGTATACGTACTGTGAGGTCATGGAAATTATATGTTGCAATTTCTGATGATTGAGGAGTTAATTATACTACTAAAAATTATTAGCGCTTATAGGTAACAATCGAAGGAAACTAGCTATTACGTACCAATCTTCTCGAAGGAAAAATTTCGGCTTTGCAATATTGCATCTGGTTGATTGAAAATTCATCATCCATCGTCCTATTTATCTAAAACGTAACATCAAATTATATTCCATCAATTTTAATATCTATGATTTTCTTCAGCGCAGAAGCATTGGTATATATTGTTGTTGCCTAGTTCATCTGTCTCTCTCATAGTAAAAAAAATAAAAAAAATCCATCAGAGCCGACTCAAGCCAATAATTAATGTTCTCAGTTCTCAACAGGGTCTTTATTTCAAAACTTACAATTTCTGCCTTAATAGGTAATAACATCACTTGGGGATCGAAAGTTAAGTTGTCGAGAATGAAACTGTCTTGGAATAAATGTTAATGCGCTCTTTTGAGGTTCACAGGACTAAGAGGAGCATCAACTAGTGGATTCTGGAGATCAAGTTCACCATAATAAAAATCTTAAATGACTTGCTTAATCGGTATACGCAGCTTCACCAGGGTTGGTCTTTATATAATTAACATTCCGCTAGCTATGGCTCATCTGGTGTAACCCAGGGCCTTTCTGGTCCGGGCATCTATGCATGGGATGTTTTGAATTGTCAACGTCGCTTAGCATACCCACCTGGAAATCCCAAGCTGCTCGTGCCAACTCCTACATTTCCTGATAAACCAGTGTGTGTTCTTTCTCTCATCAATTGATTAAGTGTGTTCTGTTTTCACAATTTACATGTATCAACTGATCATGCAGTGTCGCAACTTGCAAGTGTAACCAACAGACCAAGTATGTACTGGGCTTCTGCTTTAAATTTGGGCCAGCAAAACCAACAATTCATTAGTGATTATTTTTGTTGTAATCTTTTTTGCTCAGTGTTTCTTTGTTTAAAAAAAAAACAACATAAAGAAATATATTGCAAATTCAATGGCCAAAAAGACATTTACATCCCGGTATCATTTTATCTAATGACATCAATTTCTATTTTATAAGTGAGAAGTTGTGAATTCTACTTAGAACATACTCTTTATGATATTTGAGTTCTTTGTTCAATTAAAAAAAAGACATTTACCTCGGTTGTTTTACAGCATCATAATCATATTCTTATGGCAGCAAGACATTCATAAATTAATTTTGAATTATTTTCATAAAAACTCCGACATCCCTCGGCAACTTGGCTCTCGCATTACTGATACATGTTTCTTGTTTCTTAATTACCAATCAATCATCTTCTGTCATGTATTCCATGAAGCTAATTATATATTGCAGATAAGATTGCTTTAGTTGGGCATGTTTCCGTTTAACTTGGGATTAGGTTCTTGTATTTACCTCTTTATGTGTCCCCGTCTTCTTTTTGGATCCACTTGTATTCTATTACTTTTGCATTACCCCAAAAAAAAAATCCGATTTAAACATTTACCCCTAGGTAGTTGTTAATGCAATTTAATGTATGAGCAGAGCCAACTTTAAGGTCATACAAATGATACAATCGTACAATGTCATGAAGAGTGAAAGACATGTATCTGACTAATCTAAAATTTACATTGAATCATTACCAAGTAAAATAAGAAAACAAGAACAAAGAGATGGGGATGAAAGACCGGCCACACCATCAACTAAACAATAAGGTTTCCTAGTCACTCTCTTATTCTTACACTAGCTTTTCTACCAGCCCGTTGGTGAAATTTCATCAGAATATCCTCTTGTCGTTTCATCAAATACAAAAGCAAAATATCCACGACCCATTTCTGATTTTTCTAAATTATCCACTACCCAAAAAAAAAAGAAGAAGGAAAAATAGGTCACAACCTTATCCAAATCTCCACGTCAACAGACCCGCTGGATCCAAAGTCTTACGCGTCAAATAACGCCACCCGCCCTTCTCTCACCCAGAACCTTCTCCCCTCGGGACCCACCCTCCCACCCACCCACCCATATCTAATTATCCAAAAACCACCCCTCGTGCTTCCCACGTGACCCTAACGCGACAAAACCAGCCGACTCGAACTCTTCGTCCCGCCGTCTGCGGTACAGAAAAAACCACTCAAATCCCACGTGTCGTGATCACGTGCAGAGGTGCGGTCCTCGGAGTTCGATTCACCTCTGTTCTCTTCTTCTCTTATATAAAGGAGAGGAACGGACCCAATCGGGGGTTGTTTTCGTTGACGGATATTTCGTACGGTTCGGAAGAACTCGCTGAGTCAACTCGGTGTGCTGAGTATTTGCTGAGTTTGGAAGGAAGGCTTTGGTGAGTTGTGATTCGTTATTCGACTTGGACGATATAATTCTCCGCATGACTACGAGGAAGGTGACGGTGAAGCTCGACGTCGACGACGCTCCGGCTCACAAACGGCCCACACTCGGGTCGTCGTCTCCGCTGGTAATTGTTTTTCATTTCCAGATTCAACTTGATCAAAAAAACGCAGTCGTTTTATGATTTTAATTTGCGGTTTGTGCAGCGAGGAGGTGACACGTTGGCGGCCGCGGCGTTGGGGTATGATCCGCTGGAGGAGCCGAGCCCGCTGGGTTTGCAGCTGAGGAAGAGTCCGTCGCTGTTGGATTTGATACAGATGAGGCTGACTCAGCAGAAGGCTGTGAAATTAGGCAAGAAGAGTCACAAGGGAGCTGCCGCTGCTGGTTCTGGTGCAACTGATAAGCTCAAGGCCATGAACTTCCCGGCTTCGCTGTTGAAAATTGGAGCATGGGAGGTATGTGTGTATGACGCTCAATTTTTGTTATGTTTTCTTTGTTTCGGTAATTTTAATTTGTATGTTGGTTGGATGATGAAGTCATGAAAGTGATTGTTTTTTTGGTTGCAGTATAAGTCGAAGCACGAAGGGGATTTAGTGGCGAAATGTTATTTTGCAAAGCATAAGCTGGTGTGGGAGGTTCTTGATGGGAGTCTGAAGAACAAGATGGAAATTCAGTGGTCAGATGTTGTGGCTATCAAGGCTCACTATCCGGATGATGGACCGGCCACTTTGGATGTTGTGGTAATATACTCGTTCGCGTTAGTGTTGTTTCTATATTAAGTTGAACTCTTAGTGGTCTTGCTCTGCATTTGCATGATATATATTTGAATGACAGATTGTAATCTTTGTTGGTGCAGCTTGCTAGACCGCCTCTATTCTTTAGGGAGACTAATCCGCAACCTAGGAAACATACCTTGTGGCAGGCGACAACAGATTTTACTGATGGACAAGCCAGCATAAACAGGTTATTTACTTAACCTTGTTATGGATTCCCTTCATATGGTTTATCGTGATGTTGTTAGGGAACAGTTTTAACTCACGACACATATTCGTACCGAACACCAGTGGTGTGAGGCATCGCCTAGGTATGTCATCAGTTTAATATTGAGAAATTATTAAAGAAGTTATACATTAACTACTTGCCTGCTATAAGGATGAAATGAAATCAAAAAATCTTTTTATGCTCGAAATGAGACGGCAAAAGAATCTCCTGGCTGGTCCTCTTACTGTAAAACACTTTTTAGATGTTTGGCTATATCTTGGAAACCGTAACGGATATGCCAATATACGGTTAATATCTTTACATGTTGGAACCCTTTTAACGCCTGTTTGTGCAAGGTTCTACAATCCACATCCAATATTATTCACTAGACGTTTATTGGTATCAAATGGTTACATTTGTTAAAAAGGTGTTAGTTTTGATCAAACATAGGTGTGTGAAAACTATATGCTACAAAAATTGTTGTTTTAAGAACTAGGGAAAAAAACAATAGAAAAGCTGCATGCTACTTACAGGTAGGCAAGTGCAAGTGTATATAGATTGAATATCGGCATGGTGTCATGGTCCAAATATTGCTAACTTACATGTTTTTTAAAAGCTACCTTCTGTAGGCTTACTAGTTATTCCCAGAAAAGTTACTGAGAGATGGTCTAGCCATTGAAACTCATTATGCTTCATGTTGCTATTTTTTCTTCTTTATATTCAAAACATGTATTCTGATTTGGTCTTTTATTCTGTTATAGGCGACACTTCCTGCAGTGTCCGCACGGCTTGCTTTTTGGCAAGCATTTTGAAAAACTTATTCAATGTGATCCTCGTCTCAACTTTTTGAGCCAACAGCCAGAAATTGTCTTAGAATCTCCTTTCTTTGAAGCCAGAGTTTCAGGAACAAGCGACACTGATGAATATAGACATCAATTTAATTCCAAGCATGAAGATAGATCCATATTTGGGTTGCAGGGGTCTTCATCACCTTCTGGAACTCATTCATCCTCATCTAAAAATGAAGACTTTGCTGGTAAAGCTCCTGAAAGTTATTCCAGGGAGGTTTCTTCAACTATCTCAGGTACCTGTGCAGGCCTTGAATTTCTGTTTATTACCAGAAATTACTATACATCATTCTTCATACTAGAGCTCTGACTACATGCTAATTGAGCCTTCATCTTGCCAGGGTAATCCTATTAGTCATATGGTCACATATAGTTTAGTGAAAGATCATTTTATGGAGTCAAATTGTGTTCGTCTTATTTCATGATTTGTCCTTAAGACGTCTATTACTGCCAGTCAGTGGTGTCTGACAGGAGCTGGTATGGATGTGAGACCGTAACTGGTGGGATTAATTTTTTTTTTTGGGATAACTCTTTTTAGACCCCATAATTTTAGGGGATACGTCCGACATTATTATTAGTGAGTGGACTTTTGCATATGTATCTATTTCATGTTATATAGGATAATAAAGCTGATGTTCTTCCATACTAAAAGCTATGGAGCCTGGAATTTTATTTGATCTCTGATATTTGGTATAAATTGTGGACGTTGCATCGCTTCTGTTCTGGATCTAATTTGTCTCTTCTATCTATACAGTATTGGACACACATGCAATTGCAGAGAAGGGTAATTTTGGAGCTGGAATTTCAAAGATGCCAGGCAATTTTGATCAAATCAAAGTTCCAGGACTTCGCTCATCAATGTCAGTGAGCGACTTCGTTAGCCACATTGGACATTGCATCACTGAAAAGATGGCTGGTACTCCCATGGCCGGCAAGGATCAACCTAGCAGTGACATTCTAGAGGACATTACACAATACTTGTTTAATGACTCGCAATTCACCTTACCATCTGATGAGCAGTTCCTTATGTCAAGGGTCAACTCCCTTTGTTGCCTTCTGCAGAAGGATCCTTCTACTGTACAAAACTTGCATGCCAGGAGTGATGGTGGGAGGATGGCCGAAACTAACTCTCCTTCCGCATCAAACTATCAGAGCAAGATTGCAGAAGGATTTGTTACACCCAAGATTGAGAGCACCGATGTAGCGGACAATGAACAACCAGGAATCCCGAGAAGGGATTCATTTGGGGAGTTTCTTCTTAATATGCCTAGGATAGCTTCTCTTCCTCAATTTCTTTATAATCTCTCATAAGATAATGAGAATCAGAGGCTCAGAGCTACATAGTTTCACCTACCATCCAAAACTACATTTTGTAAATAAAGCGTAGAGATCAGGCTGTAGTCTACCGTCTGTGAATACAGTAGCTGGCATATGTAAATACAGTAGTTAAGAGGTGGTTACTCAAACGCTGGCGGCTTAGGGATTTGGAGATGTATGTTGATGAAGAGTCCTCGCAGTCGATTGAGCTGATAAGCCTGTTCTCTGTGGTACGTTGTGTTCTACCCGTGTATACTATAGAATAAATTTGAGAGCCGAGGACTACCCAAGATTATTACCTTTTCAAAAAGTGAATAGCAGGATGATGTTTGCTTTGTTTAGATGTTGCTGTTACTAGCTTGGGATGATGAGTTTTAATCATTGAAGGGGTTGTATTGCACGTGAAGGAAATGAACCTCTCTTTTAACTTATCCAAAAACTATCCAATATTTATGCATATTTATGCTTGATGTATTCTCGCAAGTATCAACAAATTTGTGCAAACTTGAAACAAGTAAACTAGCACTAGCAGACCACACCGGTATTTGTATATGCATGTATTATCCCCCTACTGCTGTCTCGGAGAAAATGTACATAAAGAATAAAGAAACAAGCACAATAAAATAAACGATCAAGGTTCAGCAGGGCCTTCGTCGTCTCCTACATTGCCATCTTCATGCATCATGTCCATTAGCATGGTAATCTGGTCTTGCAGCAGCGCGTTCTCTCTCTCTACTTCTCCACGTTTGCTTCGCTCTTGCAGGAGCTGCAGTTGCAAGTGTTCCAAGCACTTTGCGTCTTCCTCCAATTGCTCGTTTAGACCGTCAATCTCCCTATCCTGGAAAACAAGATGAAATATAACAGTTAATATTGGACATTCACTTGATTGGAGATGAGGCGAATGAGGTGTTTGGAATGACACCTTTCTGTTCATTTCCTGAATGGCAATCCGCCTCATTTTCTCAACCACATCAACATTAACCAGCTTTCGCTTTTTCCCAATCAGCCACCCCTTAGGATAGTTAGTGGAATCAAAGTCAGGAGGAGGTAGCAAGGACTCAGCTGACGGTCGTTTTCCATTGCTATTAATTGTAGGTTCTAAGGGTTCAAACAAAGCCTTTCGGCGCTCCGACAGCTCAGGAGCTGCAGTTGAGTCCAGAAGCATATCCTCATCAGGCTCGGTGTACTCTTCCTGTTTGTTGGGAGTATTGTTAGCAGTGTCCTCAGTTACCTTCTCTATACTCCTCCCGCCAGCTGTTAGAAACATATTACCACTAGTGCTTGTCGAATTTAGAGAATTGCAGCACATTTATATAGTAAATAGGGAGTGCATTAATATGTTTATATGTTCAAACACCAAGGAATGCTGGCTGCGTTTACTATGAGTTGCATACTATGTTGTTAATGTGTAGGAAGAAGTGCAAGGGTCAATATGTGGAGAACATAAACACATAAACCAGAAGAAAACATATACTGGAAGCACATCCTGGAAGTTTTTAATGACGACTCCTCAGTTAATTCTTGTTTGAAAACTGCAGGTCAAAGCCATTCATAAAATCAGAAGAAGGGTTACAACCAAGACTGCCGAAATCTTGGATGACCCTATATTCTGGCATATAACTGGCATGGCTATGTGATACACACAGACAGACACACATTGGAGTTATCAAGCCCTTAAATCGTGGCTATGTCAAACCAATATGAGCTTGGCCTTTGGAATTTATAGGATTCTTCTCTAAATGATATTTTTGGATTTATTTTAGGAACCTCATAGTTATGTTAAAAGAGGGTAATTAGAAACTTTGTCAATCATCAACAAATTTACACCGCTTTTCATTTTGTTAAATGACGCAGTTAGTAGGCGAGAATAGGGTTGAACCATACAGCAAGTCCCAGAAACAAGAAAATGTATCAAGAAGATCAAATTCAGTCTCATCGATACACATAATATATGCAAAAATTAAATATTGGATGAAAAAACTAGCAGATGGTGCACACAATAATTTGAAATACCATGTGAAACACATTCGAGAAAATGAAATATCATTTCTTCATTCAAATGGTGAATTCGAAATTAAAAAGAAAAACACAATGACTACTAATGAAGGTTACGTAATTAACCCTTTGAGCACGTGAAGTGTATAGGCTAAAATTATTCCTATTTTTTCCGTTTGAAAAAAAAAATTAATGCTTATAATAATGAGGGCAATTCGTGCCAACCAAACCCAGTACTGTAACGTACGAGCAAAGTCAGCTACTCATAACAAACGTTTTTACGTCTTTAACAACAACTCTTTCAAACAATGATAACATTAATTATCACCAAGTGAATTACAGCTCAATTCAGCTGAATTCATAATCTTTTGAAGACTACATTTTAAGACACAATGTTTAAGAATCTCATCAGCTTCAAAAACTCGAAGGAATCCAACTAAATAACATAATTCTGTATTCGGGTGTTGGCCTAATGGCTTAATTGATCATGGAAACATTACAATTCACAGATCAAGCTCAACTTGTTTCAATTGAAGAGAAGAGAGATTGAAAGTAAAAGGGTGCAAGCTAACTAAATAGTACCTGATCTCTTTCTGGGTTTCCAATCAATCCTAGTGGAAGAGACAGAAGCAAATCCCTCCAGAGCCACATCAACCTTCTTATCTCCATTCTGGTTCTCCATATGGGGAAAGAGAGCAGGTAACAAGACTTGAACAAAGACCTCCAACTTACAATTTAAGATCAATTCAGCATATCAAGGTCTCTCTCTACAAAAAAAAAAAACAGATAAGGAGGTGAGTTGTGTTTGTTTCACAGCTTTTATTTCTTTTTTTTGGCTTCAAATTCTCACCGAGAGCTCTGACAAAAGAGAGGAAGAGGTGATCGATGATTACAACAAGGGTGAGATTTGGAATTTGGTGGCAGATTTAAGGCAAACAGTTGTCACTTTCTGGATCCATGTCATTTTCTTGCCTGGGTAGTGGTTATGAATAATTGTAATGTTTAATACTCTCTTAATTATGTATTTTTATGAGGGGTGTTGTGTGGGTTACTTGTTTTTCTATTGCTTGTGTTTTTCAACTCCCCTTTGGATTTTCCAAGTTCACCAGTTTGTCATGGACTTTCAAAGGAGAATAGAGTATATGCTCATGGTATGAGCATTTTCCTAGGTCCAATTTTTTTTATTTAATAACGATAAGTTTATGTAGATTTTCTCTTCTACCTAAGATATACTGTTACTTTTAGTTTTACCAGAATTGTTGATTCTTGAAGGAGACTCCGAGGTGCTGGTTAATTGATTGTGTCGATGCTGAAGTTGATAAGTCTCGTGTATTAAGTCCATCATTCTAGAGTCTTGTGTTGTGTTGGCGTCTTAACTTCTTATTGTCTTTATTCAGAATGAAGCTTCATTCTGAAATTACAAAATGAAGTTCTAATTTTGGCATACTTTTCGGTTAATTTTTTTCACCATAAGTGATTCAATATTTAGGTATATTATTCACGATCATCTCTACAAAATTTCATTTAATTCGGACATCGTTAAAGTATTGAAATTAGATTAAATCAATGAATGAATTAAAACTGTTCAACGTGAACCGTCAGTGTAAATCTCAATTTTGAAAACTCAAACCATTGTCAAATTGGATGAAACTTTGTAGAGATGATCTTGAATAACATACCTAAATATTGAATTTCGGATGAAATTTTGCAGAGATAATCTTGAATAGCATACCTAAATATTAAATCACTTATGGTGAAAAAATTTGACCGAAAAGTGTGCCAAAATTAGAATTTCATTCTTTAATTTCATAATGAAGTTTCATCGTGTCTGGAATGAACTTTAACAATGAGAATAATAGCACCACTCAAAGAGAACCACAACTCACACATCCATGATCAAATGCAAAACAAGATGTTCCGCAGAACAAGACCCTTAAAAAATAAGGCGAATCTAGAAACGAACTTCACTATTCAACCAAATTCCAACAGGTCATAACTGCATTTACTTATATAACACACATTGAATGCAAGGATGTACAACCTTAGCATAGGCACATGGAATACAATAAGTAACTGAACCTGCTAGATGATGAAGTTGGTATACTAAACTTCTAACCTTGCTCCCGTAGAGTCCATCGTACCCTCAATGTCAACATTGCTTCCTGCCCACTCTCACCACCCCACTATAGGTGAGCCCTTCAATTAAATGGTCACAAGGTGTCACTCTAATAGTCTTCTCTTAAGAGCAAGATAAGTTCAAAAAAACATAATGCACAGTAGGGCATTTAGGAGACAAGCTAGACATCATTGCTTGAATGTCACCAACTTTCGAAAAAGTTCAACGAACCTTACATGTAACTTCTCTTCTTTGACGTATCTCATTATGCTATTGAAGAATGAGGTTTTGAGGTTAAGTGGTCTCCCACATCAATACACATAATCTATGTTTACATTGTGTCGCTATCAAGTGTTAGAAATCGAAATTTCCAAGTCTCTCGGACCATTTTAGTATTCAACTACTCCATACGTCCAACTTCTTCCAAACAAACCAATTGTCACATGTCTTAACATTAATAGGCACATGTGAGCCACCCCAATTAGCATGCTTGTAATGGAACTCGACCATCAATAGATGATCCTCACGAAATCTAATGATGTTCTCAACATAGAGACGTCAACATACCCTTTTGTCTAAGTCATCAATCCCTTGTGCTTAACAGGCTATACTCACGTCATGAGCTAGCGCCTAGCCCCCTACCACTAAGCATGGTCACAAACTCTCGACATCTAACATGAGTCAAATACAAGATTAACACATGCTTACTACTTACATCAGAAACAATGGTTTTCAAAAAAATCGTACTTTATCCACAATAGTACCTTCATGACTTCACCACAATGCATCGGTACCACCACGAACCTACCTTTTTTTCCAATCAACAAAACAATCTCCTTTCATTATAAAGTCACAAAAGTTGTTGTGCATGATGCCCACACAAACACCTTATTCGGAAAGGCAAAACGATAAAAATCCTAACTCAATGAGTCCACGACCACAACAGAACACCACCTTGGACTAATAATTACTCTCGAACAGTTCACCAGAGAATCGACTAACACACACACAAGGCAGTAGAGAACCTCTACCGCCACCACAAGAGAGACGCATCACGCATCCTACCACCCTTACATATTCTTACAGTCGGAAATCAATTACAGCTACATGCTTCTATGAGCGGTATGCCACAATTTGCAGGATAAACAAAGAAAATATTTATCTCCCGATAGTGGAACATGAAAATTAGGTGGACTTTACAGCACAAATCAAATCACGACCACAACTGAGACATACCCTACCCCCTGCTTCATGCATGCCTCTAAGGCATGACATATGGCCCTACACAAACGCCCCAATGGCACCATCTAAAGTGTTAGTTCCCCCACAGTTGTAGTACTAATAAGTTCAGTAACCACTTTAACATAAACATGATATTAAGTCCACCATCACTTCTAGACTCACCTAAAATTATTGATGCACTACCTCTAAACAATTGTTTCTTTACTTTCATTAAGAACTCCTAATGGCCACCTAATTATTTTGAGAAGCCAAATGCTCCTGCTCAATTGCCAAAGCATTTGGCCAAAATAACTGCTCTACAAGAAGCAATTAAAGGATCACTCCCTTATCGTAAAATTCATCCCTTATTGAACTCTTGAGTTAACATCTCCTTATCCAACAATAAACAAACTTATGCATGGAGAGAACTAAGACTCCAAGTCTCCAACACTAAACACCAATTGTACTTGGAAGAAGAATTTGGTCCTCAACCACTCCTTTACCATAGTTGGAAGGTGCTTGTCACGAAAAATTTTCGTTAAACCACCTCCAACCTATGGTCTTCACATCCCTTATCTTGAAAACAATACTTCAACCTCATTGGGCCTTAACTTGGATTAGTTGCATAACTAAAATCCAATACTCAGCATTGGAACACTCAATATCCCTCAATGCAGGATCAACGCTCTCCATCAAGACTTCTTGATAGGTCTCTACCCTGATTGAAATCTATCTACTCAAACCAATTAGCATTCCTGTAACTTCTTCACATTGAGTTGATGGTACCCAGATCTCAGATCAATCTTAGAGGATACCGTAGCCCCTCAAATTTAATCGAACAAATCATCAATCCTAGGAAAATGATACTTATTCTTGATGGTCACCTTATTCAATTCCCTATAGTCCACACACAACTGCAGGGAACCATCTTTCTTTTTCACTAACAACACCAACGCACCCCAAGGTGAGACACTATGTCTAATGAACCCTTGGTCCAATAGCCCATTTATCTGCACTTTCAACTCTTTAAGCTCGTTTGGCCATCCTATAAGGCGCCTTCGACACAAGTGTTGTACAGGGTACAACATCAAAGCAGAAATCAACAACTCTTTGAGGAGGTAAACCCGGTATCTCCTGAAACACTTCACTATACTCTGATACCAAAACAATATCTGCGATAGCTACTTCTTGATCCACAAACTCCATATGTTCCAAGACTCCTGCTCTCATGGCATTATCCGACTTGAGGCAACGATAACGAAAACTAGCCCCCCCGGGACTATGGAAAAACACTACCATGTCAAAGCAATTGATCAAGCATGTTGTGGCCTCAACCAATCAATTCCTAAGATCACATCATAGGTGTGGTCCGGAATCACTATCAAGAAAACAGAGAATTCTCTATCCCCAATCACAATAGGACAAGCCTTGCCGATTGTCTCAAGCTCGAGAGATACTCTAAGAGGTGAAGTGAAACATAAAAAGCTTCCAAGAGATGTAGGAATCTACCCCAATACATCCACTACCGAACTATCAATAAAAGAGTGTGATGCTCCCGTATCAAACAGTACTCTAGCAAGGTTGTCAAAAATAGATAAGGTACTTTCCACTCCTGTGTCCCACTATTAACCAAGATATTTAGAGGAAAGATGAATCATCGAAGTATTATCACAACACTTCTATTTAGAGGACAAAACCTTAAGGTGTGGCTCCTAACACTCTTGTGTACCCAGTGACATATCAATACCGAAGAGCATGTGATGGGGATCCGCTACAGTCGGGCCATTGCTCCTGGATGATATTGATAAATCACCAAATACGCAATCTACGCTCTGATACCAACTGTCACAGTCCCAAAATTTCAAATGATAAAAATTCGAATTTGAAGCCATGAAAACTCTAAAACAATCTCAAATATATTGAAATCATCTTATATTAACAGTGTATCGAAACTGAGTCCACAACACGACTCAGTCGATTTGAATAATACATAACCAGTTTATACCTCAGTATTATAACCAATGGAAATATAAAATTCACTCCATCCTCACCATAAACATAAAAAAGACAGAGTAACCCCTCTGAATCTGCTAATCCCCACTTGCATAACTATCCCCTACACCATCGAATTGGTGCACCGGGATTGTAAACACAAACCCGGTAAGCTTTTCAGCCCGTATGAGTAAACCAATAGTATAACATACATCGCATACTAAGGAAATATGACAGATAACATTTAAAGAAAAACGAACTCATGTGACACTGGGCAATCCATATGTTACCCAATATCATTTAAAAATATGTGTCATCATGAGACACTGGGTAACCCATATGTTACCCAAAATCATTTTAAAACATGGGTACTCATGAGACCCAGATACTCATCTGTTACCCTTCATGCAGTACATCGACAAAAAATGGGCAACCCATATGTTACCCAATATCACTCAAAAACATGGCTATTCATGAGACCCAGGCAACCCATCTGTTACCCCTCATGCAGTACACCGACAGGCACTGGGCAACCCATCTGGTTACTCAAAATCATTTAAAACTTGGGTACTCATGAGACCCAGGTACCCATCTGTTACCCCTCATGCAGTACACCGACAGACACTGTGCAACCCATCTGTTACCCAATATCACTCAAAAACATGGGTACTCATGAGACCTAAGCAACCCATCTGTTACCCCTCATGCAGTATATCGGCAGACAAACTAGAGCTCTAACTGATCGTAACTGAGACCCAGCTAAGGCTTGGTTCCGATTACTGCCAACAACGTTTGAAGACCAGAAAGCAATTTAAGAAGACTTAATGTTAAAACCACGTACAATATAACAATCAACACATGTTTATTGTACTACAACCAAGTGACTCTTGCACAACAATATAAATATAGTCAAAATTATAATCTCACATTTGAAATAAAATGGACACATTATATCATATAACAACCCATATATATGTATCGTATTTACTATTTTTGTACACATACACAACCAAATATATTATATAAATGTCACAATTCACTCTTTTCAATAATTTAAACATATAAGTCACCGCCAATGGTAGACTTGTCATAGTGATATTTACTCACATTCACCATAGTCTATAATCACTAAAACCTTTTTAAAATCATTTATTAAAATAATGTTTCACTTACCCATGAACCGTATAGGATTAAATTCACGTAATTTAAACAAAAAAATATTTTTAGAATAATATTTATAAGCTAGTGATGCAACGACTATGTTAACAACTCAAACTAAATTCAATAATTATAACACTACTTCGATCATGATGATCATTGTGATGTTTACTCACCTTATTTCCTACGTGCAACTTCCACGACACCGAAAGCGATTCCCACACTCGTTTCGTCAGTCACCTAATAGCATGATAAAATGCTTAGAAAATAATACGTCAAATCTCAGGTAATGATTTCATTACAATTAACAATAAAACATTGTCCATGAACCACATTTCGTGAAAACACTGTTCATGAAAACTGTTCACAATCATTGTTCATGCGCCGCCACCGTTTTCTGACCACCACTAATGACCACCAAATTTCTCCACCACAATCTAAATGACATTCTTAACAAATTTCTAGTTCAGCACAAAGTTCAATTCCGAGCCTAAACACTTCAATTTAACAAAAACCGAAAATCTCCAATTTAAAACCTAGGATTTGTTTTCTTCAATTCTCCTAGAACAAAACGATTTGGGTTAAATATTTTGGAGGGTTTGTAGTATGGAATGAGACCTTCAAAATGGGACAAGAATCTCACTGATTGGTGATCAGAGGAGGGAGATCGGGCGAAGTGAAGTTCGAGAAAATGTGCAGTTTCGGGGGAACTTCCGGGTTTCACCGCTCCTAAACGGCGGCGAGATGGGGGGTGGCGCTGTCACCAATCGACAGACGACGCGTCAACCTTTCAAACGGGACTGGTGCGCCGCTCTATGGTAGCCCGACGGCGGAGATCCGGCATCCAAAAGTCGGCCGCTCGGGAGGAAAAAATCTGGGTTTTTCAAGTTGATCCCCCTTTTTCTCTTTAATTCCCGTATTTATACTATTTTTTAAAAATGTCCAAATACCTTTTGATTCGTAACTTCTTCATACGAACTCCGATTTAGGCGTGCCACATGTCCACGAATTCGTACTGACGAATTTCATGAATGAAGTTTTCTAAGATTCCAAACGGATAAAAAGTCAACTCTTGACCCGTCACGGTAACGTTTCTGTGTATAAATCGATCGAAAACTTTCGTTTTCTCCCTCGTACTATAAAATCGGATCACCACAAATTTAAATATCTCCGAACAATAATTCGAAAATAATTATAAATTTCTGAGATATTACAGAGCTAACTTCCGGCGAGTTTGAAATCAAGCAGTGACACCGGTGAGCTTCTCGGCGAGGTTACGAGTTCCGGCGACATTCTCCTCCTCCTCTACTAATCTCTAAGCCTCCCATTCTCTTATGGTATCTTTTCCCTTTCGATCTGCAACTCCCAAGCACTAATCCCAAATTTCTTCCCTTGTTTTGCTCCGCCGTGAGACCCATCGTCGACGACCTTGATTCTCGGTCCTAGATACCTTTGGTTGGCTCAAGTTGGATGTGGCGCCGTCGAAGCAACTTGGATGAGACCCCAGTCGAGCCACAACAGCTCAGGATCGACGCGAAGGACTACAGCTCTAACCAGATCTCTTTTCAATTCTTAGGAGAGGTATCAAACGAGCTCTAATCTTCTTGATTTCGGTGTTGTTGTGATCATATTGTTGTTTCAATTCATTTGGTATAATTGCATGTTGATTTTGGTTGTTTTTTCGTTGGAGTTTTGGCCGGATTTTTGAATAGGAGTCGATCGGAGATCAAAGGGTTTAACTCTGGTTTTTACAGTTTCAAACTTACATTTTAACGTTTTACTACCGTGATGAAAATACCAAAATGCCCTTGTTGACTTTCAATAATTACAGTCTTGCCTCTAGGAGTGAATAAGTTGAAAAGTTACTGTTTTACCCAAACAGTAATTAATTTACTTTTTACTTAAATCTCATTTCAACCTTTTTACCTTTCAGTTTCTTGATTTAAATCGGATTAAGGAAAATTAGTAACTTTTCGCTAAAACGTAATTTTAGCTTTACGGTTAAATCTTAAACTCGATTTCCGCTCGGATCGGAAATTGAGGAACTCTTAAGCGTGAGAGATTTAAATGCCGGAAGGATAAATTTTATGATTTTCATTTATCGATCATTCACGTCTTAAATATAAGATACATATATCTATAAAACAAATTCACACTCACCTTTAGAAAAGTCAACCGATCATCCCGAGACCTCGACTCGGATAGTCAAACTAGTCGAATCGACGATCAATTACTAAATCGACTTAAAACGTCGTGACCCTTACTTATCACTTTTCGTTATTTGTTTACCTATGAGACTTGCTTGCGGGATGCGGTTCTACGCAGAGCACGAGGAGCGTGATTTGGGGCGTGGACTTCGACACTGCTATATCAGGTAGGGTGAGCCGCTCGCTAGGGTGAGCCGGTACCTTCTGGGTTAGTGGTTTTCTATATATAAAATGTATATGCTATATGTCTTTATCGCATGTTGCATTCATTGGCACTTTACTTTGGTATATTGTCTCAAAATTAACTCTTTTATTTTATGCATGATTATAAGTACGTGATTTTGTGTACTGATGTCTGGCACCGCATGTTTTATTATTATATGGTGAATCCCGCGTCCTGATGTCCGGGCACCATCACGGTGATTCCGTTGTCCTGATGTCTGGCACCGTAGTACATTATTGGCTCTCGGTTCGCCCGAAAACGAAACTTAGAACCGGTCAGGTGGATATACCCCATCGACGCATTTGTTATTTTGAGCCGAGTCCCATATTTTACATCTGCATGATTTTACTTGAATTTTCCTAAACCTTATGAGACTTGTTATAGTCTCGGTTTGACTTTCATTACGTGTTTTTACTCTAACGGTATATATATATATACTGTTATATTTACCTAACTAAGGTTGGGTCGTCTCACCCGCGTCGAGTTAGCAAGGACGAGTGCTCACCCCTACTTTTTAGGTATCTACCAGCCGGTTCGCGAGGACTTGGATTAGGTACTAGTGGCGTTGCATCGCTCGTGGTTCATTTTCGATACCGAGAAGCCAACTTCCGGTGTGACTTCTTATTTACCTAATCTCCGTTTCTACATCAACAATTGCACAATGCGTACTCTGTTACTTTTCATTTCAGTCGTGTGGTTATTTCCTTTGGCCTGTATTTTTTATGATGACGCACTTCTCTCATGTCATACTTGAATTTTCATTTTATTTGCTACATTCCGCTTATTTGTATTTATTCAATAAATTGAGCTTCTTTTATTTTTAACCAAAATTTACTATTATTTACTTGTCCCCATAGCCTTATAGTTGTAAGTTAACGCTGTCGATACGTAGGATCCCGTATCAATTAGTACTAACTTAGATTAATGCTGCATTTCAAGACCGGAAATGGTCCCGGGGTGTGACAAAAGACAAGCTAGGGAGCTAATAGCATCATGCACTCTTGATATATTGTTGGGGGTTGTTAGCACAGAGGGAGAAAGAAAGCTTATAATTCATTTAATTTCATTCATTTATATATACCCTGTCTTGAGTTTCTTTGAATGTCGAGCATCTGTCTCTACTCTGTGTGGTCTTGATACTAGTTTAGTGCTTGAAAATTAATGCTAGCTGCTCCTTTGAATGTGACAAAGTAATTGGGTTCTAGTTTGTAATTTTGTACTATATATGATTGTTTGAAAAAGAATTGTTAGCGATTGACATGAGTGATCTTCTTTGTCTTTCATTAGAATGTCACTAGAAAGTTGCCCATGCTTTGCTGCAATTTTAATAATCTAGGTGGTATTATTAGTTGCATTGCAATGTTTTAGCCAAAACATTAAAAACATAGAGGAAGTCCTCACAAAAAAGAGCGCAGAAAATTGCTACGTTAAAATATGGCTCAGAAAGCTACTTTCGTTGATCAGCTTATACACAAAAGGAAAAGCTGGCAATCTTAGTTATGTAATTTTGATAGTAGCTAGCCTGATATGGCTTCATGTCCAGAAAAGAGTATATCCTATATTTTCCTACTTTACAGCCAACTATAGTGTAGTTGCCTATATATACACAAAGTTGTTTCAACCCTTTTCTTTTGTACAAAAAACGCTAGGTTATTACACTTAAAAATTTGTTTTGTACACTTCGCTTCAAATGATTTTAGAGATGCTAATAGCTGAGATGCTACAAAGAAGATGAAAATGATATCGATTAGTTAATGTCTGGTAAGCCCTTGCTCCATAAAAAAAGTAATTTAACGAACTAAGTAACAACATTGAAAACTTCAACAACAAAAAAACATTGAAAGCTCGCAAAGGACTGAATGAGTAAGAGATGGGATTTGTGATATGAAGTATCCAAGTGGAGTGAATCAAGTTATGAACTGATGGCTGCTGAATAATTAAATTTCTATAAACTCTTTTCACTGAATAGAATCGAAGAGACCCAAACTCCAATTTCAAATAATGAGATTTCTAAATTCACCTACACGTCTAATTTAATGTTGTTTTGATAATTAAATATGGAGTAAACTATGTTTCCGTATCCATAAACATTGTTTCTATTTGAAGCAATAACGTTGTTTGACACAACTATATTACAGAGTAGTAGTTTACTTCAAATTAGTAAAATCTTAAGAACAAAATATAAATGAAAATTATAAAATCATATGAATTGATGAAAATGAAGCTCAAGTAGTCGAAATGAAGCTATTAACCTCATCTAGTTTCGGACGTTGACATTTTTTTTAATTACCCTCTGTCTCTTTTTCAAATATTCTGGTATTCTAGTGTGTAGATGAACTGTCCAAATGGAAAAAGCCTACATCAAATAAGAGAAAATTGCCTATTTGATGAACTGTCTATCATACTAGGTCCCATGATCAATATTATGTTTTGTCCACCGAATGAAAATAATCACTTGATCCGATGCTGTATACAGATTTTTGTTTTTTTTATTGTGTTTTTTTTCCATAATTTGGTGCATTATACAGCATTAAATATTCCAAATAGAACAAATTTGAACAAACACGAAAAACACAATAAGCGTCAATAATGCAGCATACGGATTGAAACTACAATATTAGATCTAAGGATACCCAGTGTCATAATGTTTTCAAAGTAGAAATTTTAGGTAAATCAAATTATTATGTCATAGCCAACTCATAAGTTATATGAAAGCATAATCATGTTTCTGTTTAGCCAATTAAGTTGCTAATGTGACCATTTATCATGATGACAAACGTAATAGCTTCTCATTTAGAGTTAGATTGCTAAGGGGAGGCAATTTGACCGTGCAGTGACAATGTAAATAACAGGTGAAATACTTGAAGTAATATTTTGCAAAGCTATACTCCTGGTGGTGGAAACTCAAATGAAGCGAAACTGAATAAAACCGACCAAAAGATTGATATCATAACACGGCTAGACTAAGCACTTAAAATCTTTTCTCTATCTCTATTGTCATTTTATTAGTTTGTTGTATTATGTATAAACTTGTTTTAGGCACCATCTCTGTAAAGTAACGAAACTCAACGATCATTTCTAACACACTAATGCAATTAAACAATCTATTCCTCATCAACACGCCTAGAACTAAAATAACACTGCGAGTGAATGCGACACAATTCCCTGATCCTGATCCTGCTCGATCTGCTTAATTCAAAATCAGCAACAAAATGGACTAACCTACTATGACTGCAACCTATATAGAAATAGCATAACTTTAATTAGTTAGAGTAAATACAAGGATATACATATTGACATGACATACAAACATTGATGACTATCATGCAACATGCGAAATTTATGCTTCCTAACAAACACATAATTAAGAAGAGGTAGCACAAACAAAAAAAAGGCAAATAGAGGAATAGTAGCAGAAAAGAAGAAATCTGTACATTATACCTGCAGATAGTAATATAAAAATGATATAAACCTATTGTATTGATAAAGAAAACGAAAGGACACTCGGTTGAAAAACCACTCATATATCTTGAGTTTCCAGTATTCAGTGAACAAAATGGGAATGCCCAGATAATTTAGACAATGAATAAAATACTGATATAATTAACTCTTGACGACAACTCTTTTTTATGGTGTCCAATTATCAAATCTTTTTCGACTTTTATAGATGATACAATGAATTCAGTACATATATGCAAAATGCCTGAAAACTTTACTTTTTATAATCTAAATGAGAATGAATTGAAGCCCAGAAATTAAATAAGATTCTTTTACAAACCAAATAATGGAAATCATGCTGTAATGAGTGTAATCTAAAGGCCTAAATGACCAAGTCTTATTAGTTTCTTATTTCAGCAGGAAAAAGGCTGCCTCACAGGCACAGATAATGATCATTGTAATATAATACAGTTACCAATATATAATCAAGTCTCAAATATCTAAAATCGCCAAAAATTCAAGACCCATCTATCTTGTCATTTCTCCTTTCTTGAGATAACACCATAAGGTGAATTATCCAGTTCATCAAAAAAAAAAAAGGTGAATTATCCAGGCCAAATTATCCAACCAACCACTCAAAATTAAACGTTAAACTGCCTTTGTCGATATTGGCTAAAAACTAAAAGTTATTTAATATAAATTTATAGTTCAGTTGAATCAAACTAAAATAAACGTCATAAATGCTTGGATAAGTAAAATTGAGTCAGTGAAAAAAAATCATCTCTTGAATGACAGCTTTGGTTTTTAATAGAAAATAAGATAAATAACCATATTAGATTCAATTGAAAGCTTAACTGAGAATCCAGTTGAAAAGAAGAGCGCCGAAATAAATTTCATGCTCTCCCAACCTCGAACAAAAACACAAAACTCCAATTCTAAACAGACATAACACAAAACCAAAGAAAAAACAATCAGACGATCCAAGCAAACCTTTTTTTTCAACTAAATGATCAAAGCAACACCATCAAACAAACCCAGCTTAAAACCTCAAAAAGCCACAAAAGATCAAATGATATACCTCAGCTTGGTACTTGTATTTCTCAATAGGTGGTCCATCTATTACATCAGAGGAAGTAGTGATAGGAGCACAAAGTGTGACGTTCTTAATGTTTATATGTCTTATTTTTACTCTTTGTTACTTCTTATTTCGTGTGTTTAGTTCATTTTGTTAGATTAAGCGTTTAGAAAGAGCTTAACTCGAATATGTGTGATTTGATGATGAAATGTGCTAAGTATTCGAAATCTATATTGAGATATGATTCCTTACTCGACTAGGATTTAACTTTTCTATTCTACTGCTCTCCTTATTTCTAACTTGCTTCTTCCTTACATAAAATAAGAAGCCTAGTTGACTAAGGGAACCATAATCCTACAAGGTGAAGGAATCCTAATCACACTAGAAATGTGCAAAAATGATCTAGAAGGTACAAGTTGGCGTCACAATTAGAAGATGAGCTTTTGAAGCGTCCAACTAGAGAAACCCGGCCCTTATATTGAAGCATGTGACCATGTGATTTTCTAGAAAGACGTGAAGCCTAAGACCAGCAATAAAACCTAAAATATCTCTTTTGGGTCATACAAAGTAAGAAGATATGCATTAAATTTAAATCCTACAAGACTCAGGATATCTGTCAGTGCAGGTCATCCAAATTCGACAAGGACTCCTAAGGAAAACTAACAATGAATCAGAAAATGTGCTATATATGGATAGAAATATGTG
Source organism: Argentina anserina (assembly GCF_933775445.1). NCBI lineage: Eukaryota > Viridiplantae > Streptophyta > Magnoliopsida > Rosales > Rosaceae > Argentina > Argentina anserina. The sequence continues at coordinate 21,490,076 of NC_065877.1, forward strand.
TGAGTTTAGTTTCCGTAGAATTTAGAATCACATCAATATCTATTTTATAGAGGAAGTTATGACAGAATCATTACACGGAGATCAAGTCTGCCGATTTCAAAAATCATAAAAGAAAAAGTCTTTGTCTGCAATACAAGTTCCTTGAGATATTTTTGGGTTGATATCTTCGAAATATGCATAAAAAGGAAGAAAAATATGAGGAGAATGATTAGAATTGAAATCCTAATAAAGAGGAGACGTTTGGAGATCACAAGAAGTCTAGGTGGATTCAGGGTTTTGCAAACTTGTTCTCCACACCAAGGGAAGCTTTCTCATTGGTTGAGGGTATTATTGGACTTTCAAATCAGACACTATGCAGTCCAATTCGTGCTCTATATATATATATATATATATATATATATATGAGGGAGTTGTGCATTCAGAAGATCATCAATCCTTATGCCAAGTACTACCCAAAGTTCTACCCAAACACATTTATCTTTTCAGAAATCCTAGTTCTGAAATCACACAGCCATTCACCATCTTTTTCTCCAAAGCTCGAAGCGTAGGATGTCCATACTCCTGAATATCTTGTGCTACCTTTATGTGAAGCCTTGAAAGGATAGCATAAAGTGTACTCTATGAACTTCTTGTTTAGATTTCGGTTTTTACTGGTTTTGTTATTAGAAGAATCTGGTTTTGGTTTTGATAAAGTTTATTATGATTTTGTCTGTGAGATTGTTATTAACTTTCGAATTACATACAGATGATTGAATTCACGTTTTAATCTATGATTTTGTTTCATGCAATGAATTTGTTACTTGAATGATTTAGAGAGTACTTAGTTATTGTGTTTGCTCGGAGTATAGCATGATATCTAGGTTGTTTGATTAAAGACTTGTGCTATGAACATGGTTTTCTATTTATGTGGCTCGGAGCTACATGATCGGTTAGTGTGTTAAATTTTAAGTTAGGCTCGGAGCAATACTTTAATGTGTTAAGTGTCTATGTGATAGGATAACCTCGGAGGACCCTAATTGCATGATCGATTCTAGGTTGTTTAGAGAGACCTATGTCATGAACTTGAATGAGTTTAGATTCCGTTTATTTATTCTTTATGTGATTTGTTTTGTGATTGTTTGTGTGTTGATCGATTGATCAGATGTATATATTAGTTAGGTTTTATTTTCTGTTTATACCTTGATCTGAAACTTATAATCTTTAAAACCAAATCGTGAATATGATGTTTATGTGGTTCTATGATTCATTTTCTGATTTGGATCTCCGACTTGTAATGATACCATGTTTACTTTATACTACTAACGATGTTTATATAAGGTTTTATTAATGAGCAATTCTAACGCTTCCATCAAACAGCAATAGTGGACTCATACCGACTACCGAAATACAAACCATTCTTCAAGTTCAATTGAGTAGTGGATTTCGCATGGCTATACTTCCCACCGGCTAACACCGAGTGCCATCTGACTTTGGTATCAATCTCTCTCACCTCCTAAAATTCAATAAAAATCACAGAAGCTTGAAACTTTAACCTGAGGATATACATTCTCTAATAAAGACAACAAAACCAAAGCTAAACCAATCAAGAGACAAATTGGGCATTGATATTTGACTGTAAAAGATGAAAAATTTGACAGCCACCAAGTGAAAAAGCATATAGATTTCTAATCATAAGTGAAACCCAGAAATATACAGAACAACCGAACCGCCAAAAGCATAAAGATTCAAACTGTACTACCTCATTTTCTCAAGTTAGAGAAAGCGAAACCATGGGGTTATGAGAGCTCACCGGTGAAGAGCTAGAGATAGGGGCGACGGTGGCCTATTAAGGGAAACCAAAAAAAGTAAAAGGAAAAAAGCCCACAGAAAATGAATCACCCAAAGCAATAAAAGTAATAGTAACCAATCTTACTCTACCGATAACATACGAAAATCAATTCCACAATCCACACCCGACCTCGCTGATGACAATTCCACCCTTAAAAATTACAATCCCAAATCAAAAATTAAGAGTGAGTTTCAAATATCAATTGAAAGTAAATCATCACAACCCCTTACCGCTCCAAACTAAATGTCAACAAAACAAAGGGTGACCAAATTGAAACCCAGAGGAAGACTTAATCCTAATACACTTTACTGATGTAATGGGTGTGTCCTTGTTAGTGGAACTTTTAACCCTAGAAAAAACTTCGAGAACAAAATTATACCAAATACTAGAATCAAATAAAATGTGAACATACCCGGAGCAAGATCGCTTCTTTTGTCGCCCTATTACCTCGATGTCTTTTTCTAGATCGCCGACGAAATACCAGAACCAACCTAAGAAAGGTTTTCGATGAATTTTTGAGGAAGCAACCAAGATTGCTATAAACGTTTCAGGAGAACTATGCGGTGAAGAGCGAGAGGAAAATTTTATGACACATGTTCATGATCATCGACTGTTATATCATGGGAATGGCAAGACCGCAATTACCACAAAACCAAGAGTAGCCTGGTAATTTCGCATGAGCTAGTTACAATGTGGTCAATAGTGCACTGACCTAACTCAAAAATAGTATATAGTTAAATATTGATCTTTTTCAACTTAAAAGATACTATGTTGTGATCATAAGAAACTTGATACAAGAATTCTAATATGTGATTGTTATGTTTAAAGGTTTGATTTGATCATATATACAATCTATAGAAAAGAAGAATCATTGGTCTTAGTTAGGCCATGCGACATGAATTTTGTCATGTCAAATGGAGGTTGCTACTTTTGCTTTAACATTACCGATGAAGATTCTCTTATGTTTATTACAAATCTCTATACATGTGGATAGATTGTGCTCAAGGTCCCTCATGTTGCAATGGTTTCAGGAGAGGATACATGGTTCAAAGGATAGGGTGATGCAATTCTAGACATGAGCACTTTTGACATATTTGAAATTCACTAAAAATGGAACTTGGAACTCCAGGAAACAACAAAATAACAGTTATCTTTGATCCATCTGCTAGCCTATATATATAATAGATGGCTAGTGGTGATGTGGAGTTTCCATGCTTGGAGATGCCTATAGGGAAAACAGAGCAAGATTTCTTCTTACCATGAAACATATTTCTTGTAATCAATTGATGAACTTCTATAAATTACTATCGTATGTTATCACTGTTGATTATTTGTCAAGATGAATTGTGTCGTATGGAGTTTGACATGGATATATGTTAACCTATTTTTTTTTTTGTAAATATATTACAACAATTTATAGAAACTACATATACCAAAGGAATAATAATAAATCCAAAGACGTATAGACTTATAAAATTGACTGTATATTTTTGTATTGCTCTTTAACAACAGTGAGAATTTATTTTGTATAGTTCTAAGAGTTTTACCTAACTAATTACAGAAAACCCAAGTTTTCCACGTACATAAAAAAATTAATGAAGATGATTGTCCATTGATGACCACTTTAGTAATTATATCACTCTAAAGCATATAACTTACCAAATACTCAAATTGTTCTTTGGTCTCACAACAATTTCTAAAACAGTTTATCAAACACCTCAGTTGATTCCTCTCACAGCAACTTTAAAAATAATTATGTTCACAACAACTTCAAAATTAATTTTTCTCACAACACAGTTGTGCCAAACTGGGCCTTCCAATGCTTCTATAGCAATCTCTAATGCCCATCGCTCGTTTTGCAAGTTCTCTTGTTAAATTTCAAGAAAGTCCTTCATTTGCTAAGGTTTCAACTGAGAACATTTCATTCTTACAATGTATTCAAGGTGACATTTGTGGACTTATTCAACATGAATGCAGACCTTTTAGATATTTTATGGTATTGGTTAATGCATCGACGCATTTGACGCCTTTTCTATCCATAAGAAATTTTGTATTTGCCAAGTTATTAGCTGAGATCATCAAAGTTATGGCTCACCATTCTAACCATCCTATCAAATCTATTTGATTGGATAATGCTAGAGAATTCACCACCAAGACTTTTGATGATTACTGCATGTCTATTGGGATTGACATTAAACATCATGTTCCTCATGTTCATTCTCAGAACGGTCTAACAGAGGCTACCATTAAGCATATTCAGCTTGTTGATCGGGCTTTAGTTATGGGTACTAACCTACCGGTTTCTGTGTGGGGATATGCAGTGCTGCATTTAGCGACACTTATTTGTTTCAAAACCTACAACTAACCAAGCATTTAGTGTGTATCAAATGGTTACTGGTTACAAACCAATGTTTCACACTTGCGCATATTTGGTTGCGTCGTCTATGTGCCTATTAGGTCTGCACTACGTACTAAGATGAGTCCTCAAAGACGATTAGGTATCTATGTTGGCTATAATTCTCCAACTATTATCCGCTAAATAGAACCAACCATCAGAGATCTCTTTACTGTAGGATTTGCAGATTGTCACTTTGATGAGACATGTTTCCCGTTGTTAGGGGGATGTGAATGTTATCTTTCCGAATGAACGTCAAGAATTGACGTGGTGTGTCCCCACTATATTTCATTATGATTCCAGCACTGCTCAAAGTGAGTCAGAAGTGCAACACATTATCAACCTCTAGAAAGTCGCGGATTCGATACATGACGACTTTATAGATATTGCTAGAGTGACGATCGAACATACCCACTGCAAATGTACCGGCATGGTTAAATGTCCCGAAATACAGGCATGGAAGACAAGCTCTTGGACCTAGCAATGTTGGTGCCATCCCCGAAGTGGGACGAAGCCCGGCGGCGTCACCACCGTACACTGTGGTGTTGCGGCGTCCCTAGTGATGATGTCGCCATGATGAACTGGTTTTAAGCTGCTTCAGCCTCAGCTCCTCCCAAGAAGAGGGGGAGACCAAAAAACCTCTAAGGATTCAAAGCCTAGAAAGATGCGAATGACCATGACACAACGCGTCATTAACAATGAATCACTATCGTATGAAATTGTCTCAGATTACAGATATGTCCATGAATCAACTCAAGTGTTACCGTGGGACGCTATGGAACCTTGTTTGATGCCAAAGAACAACGAAATCTCTGTGAACTACACTAGTGAGCATTCGGTTCAAAACACAACTACTACATGCATTGATTATATTTTGTTGATTTCGTCGCACATGAGATCATATTTAAAAATGGTGTTGAACCCCTCTTTGTAGCTGAATGTGAACAAAGAGTAGATTAGCCGAAGTGGAAGGATGCAACCTTATTACCTATATTCTAGTTCAAAATGAGTAAAGACTTATTAAAACCATATTATAGATTATGCTACTTTCTTAAATTAGTCATGTAAATGTTTATTTTATATATAATTTTGCTTGATTTTATATTAATAATTCATGCGGGTTCATTTCATATTAACGGGTTGACTCATGGTTGACCCGATTATTAAATGGGTCATAGTGGATTAACCCACCGCTGACCCATTTTCTAATCGAACGGGTTCAACTGGTTTTATTTCGTGCGGATTTCGAGTCATGATATTGGGTCGTGTCGAAATTGACATGCCTAATTGATAAGGGTATTTAAGGAATCATTCTTCTCTTAGTTTTGGGCCTTGTAAAAAAATGTCCTTAAATGGGCAAAAATATTTTGGTGTCCTTATAATATAAGTCATGAATTGGCTTTATATATAATTAGGCAATATATCAATTATTTCCCCCGCTAAAAGTATCAATTATTGCTCGATCTCGCTCACAAAAATTATCATTCTACCACGCAAGCAGTGCCAAACAGATAGTGCGGGAAATAGATGATTCGATACTCGTCTGGCAAACCTTCACATTCTTTCTCTCACTTGTTCGACACTTTTTTTACATGCATGTTCCTCGCTCTATCTTCTCATGATTTACACTGAAATGGATGTTATTGAAAGAAAAAAAAAAGCCGCAGCAAAAACAGAACCTCTCATCGATTAATTATCGATCTCAAAAGAGGTCCACCCTGTTTCGTAGCTCTAATATCCAACCCTAGTCAATATCTATGATCCAACGAATCAAGGGATAAGATACATCCACGTGTCATTTAAGAAGCAGTACACTCCTCCTGGAACACCTATAAGAAATGCATTAACGATTACTTCGGTGCAAACCAAGAAGTTGAAGCCCTCACAAAAAAAAATAACATGACTTCCTGTGATTCAGGGGACCGGAGCTCCGATATCCGGGAACCCCTCATCATCCCTGCCCCAAAGAAATCCGCGGGGGAGAATCAAAAGGAGAAGCTATGCATCGACGACATGCTCCAAAAGTATTGCGGCGAGTTCGGGCCGTGGCAGCGCTGGCACTTCGTGCTGACCAGCTTGGCTTGGGCTCTCGAGGCGTTTCACACCATGGTCATGATCTTCGCCGACCGTGAACCGAGCTGGAGGTGTCTGGATGGTCATTCGGGCTGCGACTCGAACGCGCCGAGCGTCTGTGGTTTCGCTCCGGGGTCGTGGGAGTGGCTCGGCGGCCCGGTAAGCTCGACGGTTGCGGAATGGGGTCTTGTTTGTGAAGAGAAGTATAAGGTTGGGTTGGCGCAGGCCTTGTTCTTCGGCGGCTGTATGATTGGTCAGTTTTTTCCTACTCTTTCTCTTGTTTTAGTTAATCAGTCATTATTTCGTATTTCCGAAAATTCATCAGCCATTCATATTCCTTTTCTAGTTTTCTCTCGAGTAACTAAAACCCTTCATATTCATGCAAAGAAACCAAGCATTAGACTCTAATTACCCGTTAATATTGTATTAGAGGGTGAGGAGGTATAAGATAAACATAGTTAGCACGACACAACAGTACAAAAGAGTTGCGTTTTTGGACTTGGCAGTGATAACTGATAAGATGTATTTTCATGTGGGAGAGGATGAAGACAATGAGCAAGTATATATAGAATATACTTTAAGGTCTAATCTAACCAAGAAAACGAAAACCAAGATGAGGGTGAGGGCATGCATATAGCTATGGGCTGGTACAATATTGAGATGTGGGTGCGATGCATGTAGTTTGACCATATCTCTTTAGAAAGATTTTTCTAAACCATATTTTACTATTGGCTAGTAATGCGGATAACACCAAAACAACTGCATTAGCTCTCTATGATTGTTATCAAATTTGTACTGATCATTATAGACTAGCCTAGTTAGCTTTCGAATATGACAACCTTATATTGCGATCCCTTAAGGTTATGATTAAAAAAACATAATCACTGATTTGTTTCCTGGTTACTGGTTATTTTGGGGGGTTTACACTCATTTTATTACACGTCCTTAATGAGATGCTATAATTAATTTTTTGTCACTACATGTTGTATGTCCACGCTAATGCCTATATGGTCATTAAAATTCATATTTTACGATGGCGTTTTGAATTAAGGTTAGAGGTAATTTTTTTCCTTCTTTTAATTACTGATCAATAGAGGGAGAATCTTTAGGGATGAGATGAGTAATGTACTCATGTAGTAGCTTATATTTTCAATTACAAATCACATGGAGTTCTGAATTCTCATTTACCAATATGGTTTTTTTATGAGGAGTGCTAGGACGCCACCATTCAGCACTGCAATGCTGTGTGACACGTCACATTTTCACATAAAAAATTATTATATAAAAAAGGTCTATTTAAATAAAAATACAATCACATTCTTGTTAATCAAACGGTTCTAAATTATTATAAAAGTATTTTTTTTTCTTTTTATCATTTCTTATTTTTTCATCACAATAATGCTTTTAAAATACAATTTACGAAAATATGCTTGAAAATATGTGTGTGCACACCCAAAATATATATATAATATTTATCTTTAAATTTCAGACGATGTAAGTTACCTACAACATTTATAATTAGATGAAATTTTTGGTAAGATTTTTTTAGTTTTTTTTTTTCTGAAAGGGAATATTCTTTTGTTAGGGTATAATCAATTTAAGGGGATATGTAAGGTACCAAATGTTATTTTTCCTAGAGTATACATATCTTAATTAATAACATATTTAATACAATTATGTCTATGGTAATCTTTCTAGTGACAAATATGCCAAGATTCATGACTTTCTTATTTAATTAATTTACATTTATGATTAATTAATGTTTCTAATTAATTAATACAATTCATATAAGCACTCCACACACACATATATATATATATATATTTATACAGTCTCTATCCAGAGTGAAGCTTCACTCTGAAATTACAGAGTGAAGTTCCAATTTTGGCACACTTTTCGGTCAAATGTTTTCACCATAAGTGATTCAATATTTATGTATGCTATTCAAGATCATCTCTACAAAATTTCATCCAATTTGACAATGGTTTGAGCTTTCAAAATTGGGATTTACACGAACGGTTCACGTTGAACAGTTTTAATTCATTCATTGATTTAATCTAATTTTAATACCTTAACGATATCTTAATCAGATGAAATTTTGTATAGATTATCTTGTATATCATACCTAAATATTGAATCGCTTATGGTGAAAAAATTTGACCGAAAAGTGTGCCAAAATTAGAACTTCACTCTGTAATTTCAGAGTGAAGCTTCACTCTGGATAGGGACTATATATATATATATCACCCATACACACATACATATATATATATATATATTTATATATTTCAAGCATATTTTATAGATATCGTATTTTTATTACATTTTGAAAGCATTTTGAAAACAATGATATAAAAAGGAATTTTAAATTTTTTATAATAATTTAGGGTCGTTGGATTAACATAAGATTAGATTTTTATTCAAAAATAACATTTTGTGATTATTGTAATTGCTGACATGACAAAGTGACGTGGCGTGTCACGTGGGATTACGGCGCCAGATCTGACGTCATATTATGACGCTAAAACATTTTCATTTTTTAATACTACCATAGTACCACACCCTCCCTACATGCATGCAGTACAGATCAAACGTACTCCTCTAAAAAAAATTGTGTATGTGCATTTTTCCATATTTTTTCAAATTCTTGAACACAACACGTCATCATGAGAACAATTGTAGACAATTCTTCATGAGTATATTCAAATATAATGAACCGAATAAGAAATTTGAATAATCATATAATTAGTTCAATGAAACTAATTATTTAGATTTTTGGGCGTCACGCCTAGTTCACATCTCTAGCTTCATAGTAGAAGCCAACTACGTAGTACGTACTCTCTACACTCAGATTAATAATCGAGTCATTTGGCCTCCAAACTGATGAAACCAAGCCCCGAAAGTCGGAGGGTATCCTAAAAATAATGAAATGATTTAAAGCACTAAAACCAGCAGGAGTATCTTCAAAATGAATATATTTGTCAGAAGAAAAAAGCAATTTGAGTTGCGGGTAAAAATAGCCGGAGATGTGGAGTATATATAAAAACTATAAAGCATGGCTAAAGGTCAATCTATGCGGGTGCTTTTGGCAAAAGATAAGCCCAGATTTTTAAACTATAAAAGCAACAAAGCATGGCTTTGTCGTTGTCTTTGCTGCTGAAGTCTGCTTCCCGCATTGTGATGTG